>NW_023270447.1:64338691-64444927 GCF_011800145.1 Mirounga leonina
TTTATTTATTTATTTATTTATTTATTTATTTATTTATTTATTTATTTATTTATTTATTTATTTTAAAGATTTTATTTATATGACAGAGAGAGACACAGCAAGAGAGGGAACACAAGCAGGGGGAGTGGAGGAGGGAGAAGCAGGCTTCCTGCGGAGCAGGGAGCCCGATGCGGGGCTCGATCCCAGGACCCTGGGATCATGACCTAAGCCGAAGGCAGACGCTTAACCATCTGAGCCACCCAGGCGCCCCTATTTCACCTGTGTTTTGTTCCTGTTCCTTTTTTCTTGCCTTCTTTTAGGTTAATCCTGTACATACAGTGAAATACACAGCTCTTAAGTGTACAGTTTCATGAGTTCTGATGATTGTGTACATCCATGTAATCACCACTACAATCAAGATAAAGAACCTTTCCACCACCCTCAGAAGTTCTCATGTCCTCTCCCATTCAAGCCCCATCCAATTGTCCCTCATAGGCAATTACTGCTTTGTTTTCTATTACTAGAGATTACTTTGGTCTTGAAATTCCTATGAATGGAATCATACAGTATATATAGTCTCTTGTGTCTGACTTCTTTCATACAACCTGCTTTTGAGATTCCTTCTATTGGCTTTTTTGCTCTTTCTTTGTATTAAAACTCTTTGATCTTCAGTGTCATTGAACCTCTCTCTTAGTGTCTCTGATTTGCTGTTAAGCCCATCTAGTGAATTTTTCATTTTAAGATTTTTAAAAATGTATTCATTGAGAGAGGAGGGGGAGAGGGAAAGGGAGACAATCTCAAGACTCCATGCTGAGCAAAGAGCCCAACGGGGGGCTCGATCTCATGATCCTGAGATCATGACCTGAACCAAAATCAAGAGTCAGTTGCTCAATCGACTGAGCCATTCAGGCGCCCCCTCATGAATTTTTCATTTTAGTTATGGTAGTTTTCGCAGTTCTAAAATTTCATTTGCTTTCTTCCATGTTTTCATTTCTCTTCTAAGATACCCTACCTCTTCATCTATTATAGTACATGAACATATTTTTTTAAAGATTTATTTATTTGAGACAGTGAGAGAGAGCAAGAGGGGGAGGGGCTGAAGGAGATGGAGAGAGAGAAGCTCAAGCAGACTCCCTGCTGGGCAGGGAGCCCAACACAGGGCTCGATCTCACAACCCTGAGATCATGATCTGAGCCAAAATCAAGAGTCAGCCGCTTAACCGACTAAGCCACCCAGGCACCCCATGAACATATTTTTAATAGATGCTTTTAAGTCCTTGTCTGCTAATTGAACTTCTGAATCATCTTGGGGTCTATTTCTGTTGACTGCTTTTTCCCTTTACTATGGGTCACATTTCCTGTTTATAGTATACATGTCTACTGTATACTGAATATTGTGAGTGACAAAAGTAGTACTCTGGCTTCTGTTATTATCTTCTCAAGAGTGTTGATTTTATTCTGTCAGGTAGCCATATTACTGGCTGATCTCTTTGGACTTGTGGAAATTTAATTTTATCCAATGTCAAAAATTGTCAAAACATCAATTGACCAATAGCTATATGGGTTTATTTCTGGACTCTCATTTCTTTTCCATTGATCTATATATGTCTACACTTAAGCCAGTATCACACTATCTTACTATTGCTTTGTAGTATTTTTGAAATTAGGAAGTGAGAGCCCTCCTCTTTGTTCTTCACTTTCAAGATTGCTTTGGCAATTCTGGGTCCCTTATAATTCCATATGAATTTTAAGATCCAGTTTGTCAATTTCTACAAAGAAGCTAGCTGGGATTCTGATAGGGATTATGTTAAATCTGTAGATCAATTTGGGAAGTAATGCCATCCTCACAATAGTATCTTCTGATCCATGAACATGATGTCTTTCCATTTTACAGATCTTTAATTTTTTTGCCAATGTTTTAAGAGTTAAGTTTTACACTTTTGCTAAATTTATTCCTAAGTGTTTTATTCTTTTCAGGGAGTAGGGAGCCCAGTGCGGTGCTCGATCCCAGGACCCTGAGATCATGACCTGAGCCGTGAAGGCAGATGCTTAACCAACTCAGCCACCCAGGCACCCCTGGGTCACATTTTCTCACTTCTTTGCAGGTCTTACAACTTGATAGTGTATTTCAGATACTGTATATTAAAGAAACAATAAAAAAGAAATAAACATAGTAAGAACTAATAAAATATACTTGTTTTTTAGAAACCCTTTTCTCTAACCATCAGAGGGACTCATCATTCAGATTGGTCTTAGAGTAGGGTTAGGGCTGAGTTGCAGCTTTAAGTTGATTTCACCTGTGATTAACCCAACTCCCAACCTTCCTAGATGTTGTCTGTTTGATCCTGTCAGAATTTGAGCTGGGAAGAATTTGAGTTGGTTGCACTTCTAGATATTCTTGATTCACCTTTGGAGTCAACTCTGACAGGGTCCCAAAATGTAATTACCACCAAGAATGTACACAGCTACATTATTTATATGTAGGGAAGGCAGCAGGAGTGAAGGCTGAATTGTTGAATCAGGCACTTTGTTGTGTCTGAGGTTCTTCCAGGTTCCAAGGTGTCTTCCCCTTCCAAAGGGTCATCTTAGACCCAGCTGATTTCCCCTTAACCCTGCAATATCTCTCTACCTATGGCAGGCCTCCCCATACCCACACCAGGAGCCCACCACCTGCTCCCCATACTGGAAGCTGACCAGTTCTGTCACCTATATGTATTTTTCTGGAGTTCAGTTCAAGGCTTCCTTGCATATACCATTTTTTATTAGCACATGGAAAACTTTGAATTATTTTGTCTAGGTTTTTCTTGTCACATTAGCAAAAGATCATCTAGAAGTGGAAGCCTAGATTTAGAATCAAATTCTACTTCTAGGCACCTGGGTGGCTCAGTTGGTTAAGCATCTGCCTTCACCTCAGGTCATGATCCTGGGGTCCTGGGATCAGAGCCCTGTATCAGGCTTCCTGCTCAGTGGGGTGTCTGCTTCTCCCACTCCCTCTGCCCCTCCCCTTGCCTGTGCTCTCTCTCTCAAATAAATAAAAAATCTTAAAGAAAATTCTGCTTCTAATACTTAGATGTTTGATACGACCTAAGTTACTTCACTCTTCTAAGCCTGTTTCCTAAGATGTAAAATGAGGCAACTTTGACGTATTTGCTATTCAGTGGGGCCTCTTTTTATTGCAAGTGACAAACATCCAACTGGCATTGGTTTAGGGAAAAGGGAATTTATTGGCTCATACAACTTCAAAGTCAAAGGACAGGACTAGTTTTATAAAAGTTGATGTAGAAGCTCATGTTACCAGACAGCAGTTTTTCTAAATGACTGTTCCTTTTCATCTACTGAATATATACCTTTATATTTCTCCTATTAGTAACATGGTTGCTTAATCAAATGAATAAAACATGTCTACAGCACCTATAGAACTTAGACCTCCTCTGCACTGAATCCAGAGGAAACATCATTCCTCTCTTCTAGGATTCTAAGCAAGTCTCATTCATTGGCTCCAATTGAGTCATGTGCCTGATTTGGAACATTCTTGAAACTACAGTTAAGGGAAGAAATGCAGAAATGATGTGCATAATCTGCTACCATTTGTTTAAAAAAGGGCAAAGAAAATGTGTGTATGTGTGTATAGGCACAGAGTATCTCTAGGATACTCAAAATACTGGTTGCCTTTGGGTAGGGGTACTCTATGACTCGGTAAGATTTTTCATTATATATGTTTTATACCTTTTGAATTCTGACCATATCAGTTACCTATTCAAAAAAATTAAGTGAAAAACATAGTTGCCAAAGCACTCAGTGGTTTCCCTTGTGTGCTGAGTTGCAGCACTCAGGGTCAAAAAGCATAGGCCAAGGGCGCCTGAGTGGCTCAGTCGTTAAGTGTCTGCCTTCGGCTCAGGTCATGATCCCAGGGTCCTGGGATCGAGCCCCGCATCGGGCTCCCTGCTTGGCGGGAAGCCTGCTTCTCCCTCTCCCACTCCCGCTGATTGTGTTCCCACTCTCGCTGTCAAGTAAATAAATAAAATCTTAAAAAAAAAAAAAAAAGAAGCATAGGCCAAAGGGGTTTTGAGTCCCACTTACCAAAGCATAGCAAAGGAAGGGGCAAGGACAACAAATAATGCTGTTTTGAGGGAGCAAGTAACTTGCCCTCTGACTGTTTAATCATCAGTTGCAAAGAACCTCACAGCTTTGTCCCTCCTGCCTCCCAAACTCAGTTCTGCACCAACCTAGTTGACCAAAAAGACATTCCTGGGGCACCTGGGTGGCTCAACCGTTGGTTAAGTGTCCGACTTTGACTCAGGTCATGATCTCGAGTCCTGGGATCGAGCCCTGTGTCCGTCCAGCTCCCTGCTCAGTGGGGAGTCTGCTTGTCCCTCTCCCTCTGTCCCCTCCTCGTGCTTGCTCTCTCAAATAAATAAATAAAATCTTAATTAAAAAAAGATATAGTCCTATT
This sequence comes from Mirounga leonina, assembly GCF_011800145.1. Lineage (NCBI taxonomy): Eukaryota > Metazoa > Chordata > Mammalia > Carnivora > Phocidae > Mirounga > Mirounga leonina. Next base: position 64,343,123 of record NW_023270447.1, read on the forward strand.
TGTTCTTATTCAAACTGCTTAAAGAGCAGGAGTCTTGGAGCTGGTTGTTGCTCTCAACAGTTCATTAAAAAAAAAAAGTTCTCAAAAAAGCAATACAGGGAGAAATTTGACCAAACATACAAAGGCAAAAGGCAAGGTTGCTTGTCCAAAAGCTATTTATGGGTATTTGATACAAATGAAGGCTTTTATATTCTGTAAAGACATGAAGGCAATGCTTTCCAACAAACACAATTAAGTATTCTCCGCCACTCATTTTTTACTTTCAGGTAAATACAATCTAATGGAATTTGGTTTCCTTTCATTCTACAACCAAGGGCTCAGAAATAAAACCGATCTTTGAATGAAAGGGCATGTACCCACTTTAAGCCTTGATTAATAATCTGCTTTCTTCTCTGGCATTTCCAATTGGCCTGATTTTCCAAAAATATGTATGCATGGAATTCCATTTTGGACTTAAAAAACTCAGAAAAGCTTGTGTGCACAGAGCACAATGAAACCACCTGACACAGGAAACACACGGCATGAGATCTTGCTGGAAGGACTCCAGTTTGTTTCTCCATTGTGACTGATTAGTGAGTAGTTTAAGAAAATGCTGCTCGAGCAGGGGGCGCCTGGGTGGCTTAGTTGTTAAGCGTCTGCCTTTGGCTCAGGTAATGATCCCAGTATCCTAGGATCAAGTCCCACGTTGGTCTCCCTGCTCAGTGGGAAGCCTGCTTCTCCCTCTCCCACTACCCCTGCTTGTATTTCCTCTCTTGCTGTGTCGCTCTGTCATATAATTAAAATCTTAAAAAAAAAGAAAAGAAAATGCTGCTTGGATAAAGGATCTGCCCTATAACACAAAGAATAAGCAGGATCTTGCTCAAACGCCAAATCCCTTCCTTCCAATTTTCAGACTACAATGCAATGTACTTTCTCTTTTGAGGAGAATCTTTTAAACATTTTTTTTTTTTAAAGATTTTATTTATTTATTTGACAGAGAGAGACACAGTGAGAGAGGGAACACAAGCAGGGGGAGTGGGAGAGGGAGAAGCAGGCTTCCCGCGGAGTGGGGAGCCCGATGTGGGGCTCGATCCCAGGACCCTGGGATCATGACCTGAGCCGAAGGCAGACGCTTAACAACTGAGCCACCCAGGCGTCCCTTGAGGAGAATCTTATATTCAAGCCCTACAGCTGATAATTTTTAACTCAAAATGCTGCAAGACTAATAATGAACAATACAAAAAGGAGATTACAATACCAATTCCATTAAAAAAAATACCATTAAAATTAAAATTAATACCATTAAAATTAAAATTAAATACCATTAAAAAGAACCCCAGGGGCACTGGCTGGCTCAATTGGTAGAGCATACGACTCTTGACCCCAGGGTCGTTAGCTCTACACATTGGGTGTAGAGATTACTAAAAAATGAACTTTAAAAAAAATTTAAAAATGGACAGCTGCATGTATTAAAAAAACAAAACCCACCAAACTTAGGAATTAACTTAACCAAGGAGGTGAAAGACTTATACAATGAAAATTATGAAATACTGCTAAAAGAAACTAAAGAAGACATAAACACAGACATCCTCTGTTCATGGATTGAAAGATTTATTGTTGTTGTCAATATTACCCAAAGCAAGCTACGGATTTAATACAATCCCTATCAAAATCCCAGTATTTTTTGCAAAATAGAAAAACCCATCCTAAAATTCATACAGAATCTCAAGGGACCCTGAAGAGCCAAAACAATCCTGAAAAACAAGAACAAAGCTGAAGACTCACTCCTCCTGATTTTAAAACTTATTAAGAGGCAACAGTAATCAAAACAGTGTGGTAGTGGCAGAAAGACAGACATGGACAGAATTGAGCAGAATCCAGAAATAAACCCTTGCACATATAACCAAATGACTTCTGACAAGGGTGTCAAGACCATTCACTAGGGAAAAGAGTCTCCAACAAATGCTGGAAAATCTGGATATCACATGCAAAAGAATGAAATTGGACACTTACATAACACCATATGCAAAAATTAACTCAAAATGGATCCAGGACCTAAATGTAAGACCTGAAACTATAAAATTGAAAAGAAAAGAGGGGAAAAGCTTCCCAGCACTGGATTTGAAATGATTATTTGGATAGGACATCGAAAGCCACAAAGAAAAACAAATTAGGCTTTGTGAAAAATTTAAAACTTGGTGCATCAAAAGACATTATCAGCAGAGTAAACTTACAAAATGAAAATATTTGCAAATCACATATCTGATAAGGAATCAATATCCCAAATATACAGAGAACTTCTAAAACTCAACAACAACAAAAAACTCAATTAAAAGATGGGCAAAGGACCTGAATAGACATTTATTCAAAGAAGATACACAAATGACCAATAAGCACATGAAAAGATTCAACATCGCTAATCACTACAAAATGCAAAATCAAAAATACAATGAGGGGCACCTGGGTAGCTCAGTTGGTGAAGCATCTGCCTTTGGCTGAGGTCATGATCTCAGGGTCCTGGAATCTAGCCCCATGTTGGGTTCCCTGCTCAGTGGGGTGTCCGCTTCTCCCTCTGCCTCTCCCACCCACCCCCACTCATGCTCTCTCAAATAAAATCTTAAAAAAAAAACCCAAAAAACTACAATGAGATACCACCTCATGTCTATTAGATAGCTACTTACAACAAAAAAAACCCACAGAAAATAACAAGTGTTGGTGAAGATATGGAGACTGGAACACTTGTGTGCTGTTGGTGGGAATGTAAAAAATGATGCAGCCACTATGGAAAATAATATGGCAGTTCCTCAAACTATTAAAAATATAATTACCTTATAATGCAGCAATTCCACTTCTAGGTATATATTCAAAAAAAATTGAAAACAGGGTCTTAAAGAGATTATCTGTACACCCATATTCATAGCAGCATTATTCACAAAAGCTAAAACATGGAAGCAATTGACGTGTCCACCAACAGATAAACAGATAAGCAAAATGTGGTATACACACAATGGAATATTATTCAGCCTTAAAAAGGAAAGAAATTCTGCAATATGCTACTGAGTGAACCTTGAGAATAGTATGCTAAGTGAAATAAACCAGTCACAAGAAGACAAATACTATATGATTCCACTTACGTGAAGTAGAATAACCGAAATAGAAAGTAGAATAGGGGTTGCCAGGGCCTGGGGGGGGAAGGAGGAGTAGGGAGTTACCGTAGGAAGAATTAAAGAGCTTCAGTTTTGCCAGATGAAAAGTGTTCTCCAGATGGATGGTGGTGATGGTTGTACAACAATGTGAATATACTTAATATCAATGAACTGTATACTTAAAAGGGGTTAATGGGAAAAAAAGCGGTTAAGATGGTAAACTTTGTGTTATGTGTATTTTACCACACACACACAAAAAAAGTTGGAAGGTATCTGAGGTCTTAATTGTATTCTTAACACTTACATTTTTAAGGTTCATGCCTCCCTTCTACATCTGGATTTTTCTTTTAAAAACCATTTTTAGGGGCACCTGGGATTGAGTTCCGCATTGAGTTCTCTGCTTGGCAGGGAGTCTGCTTATCCCTCCCTCTGCCCCACTGCTCATGTTCTGTCAAATAAATAAAATCTTAAAAAAAAAACAACATTCCTAGGGACACCTGGGTGGCTCCATCAGTTAAGCATCTGCCTTCAGCTCAGGTCATAATCCCAGTATCCTGGGATCAAGTCCCACATAGGGCTCCTTGCTCAGTGGGGTGCCTGCTTCTCCCTCTGCCTGCCACTCCCCCTGCTTGTGTTCTGACAAATAAATGAATAAAATCTAAAAAAACCAAACAAAACATTCCTAAATACGTCAATTAGAAGTACTAATATGCCACTGATTTAAGATAGTGAATTGAAACCATGGGATTGCTTCTTCAAAATTATCTGAAAATAGGGGCACCTGGGTGGCTCAGTCGTTAAGCGTCTGTCTTCGGCTTAGGTCATGGTCCCAGGGTTCTGGGATCGAGCCCCACATTGAGCTCCCTGCTCGGTGGGAAGCCTGCTTCTCCCTCTCCCTCTCCCCCTGCTTATGTTCCCTCTCTTGCTGTCTTGCCTGTCAAATAAATAAAATCTTTAAAAAAAAATTATCTGAAAATAAATTAAAAACAAAACAAAATTGGGTGCCTGGGTGGCTCAGTTGGTTGAGCGACTGCCTTCGGCTCAGGTCATGATCCTGGAGTCCCGGGATCGAGTCCCATATCGGGCTCCTTGCTCGGCAGGTGGTCTGCTTCTCCCTCTGACCCTCCCCCCTCTCATGTGCTCTCTCTCTCTCATTCTCTCTCTCAAATAAATAAAATCTTTAAAAAACAAAACAAAACAAAACAAAACAAAATTATCTGAACATACACAACCACTCTCTCTACTGCCCCCTGAGCCCAAGTCTGTGCTTTATGGGGAATAAACCAGAATGACAGCAGTAAAGAATACTGCAACTTCTTGAACAAGTTAACGTATTTAAAGTACCTTATACATAGTAAGTGTCATTAAATGCTGCTTTTTATTACCTACCTGCTAATTTTTAAGGCATAGGTAAAGGCATTTTTTCCAAATCTAAAAAAAAGATTGCAATCTCATTATAGAAAAGTATGATCCAAGAGAAAATAGAATAAATAGGATGGAGCAATCCTTTATTTTTAGACACTTTCACAAAGAGGTTATCAGTAAATGAACTTTCCAGTGGAGAAGAGAGAACATGAAAATCAGCCTCCAGCCATCAGCAGCAGCTCTGCTCAAGGCCTAGGATCCTCCTTGCCCAAGTGGTGAGGTGGAGGTGTGTACTTCCCTTCCTTTATTAGTTTATCTCGCTGCCTCCTGATGTCACTCAGACGTTTCATCTGTCAAAGGAAAAAAGTATTTAAACTAGGGGGAAATACGTACCATAAACTTGAGGGCTAGAGAAACAGAATGAAAATTGGTTTCATTTTTAAACTATGGAAGCTGTTCATCCCAGAGGTCCTCTGAGATGAAATCCTTCATTTTTTTTTTTTAATTTTATTTATTTATTTGACAGAGAGAGACACAGCGAGAGAGGGAACACAAGCAGGGGGAGTGGGAGAGGGAGAAGCAGGCTTCCCGCGGAGCGGGGAGCCCGATGCGGGGCTCGATCCCAGGACCCTGGGATCATGACCTGAGCCGAAGGCAGACGCTTAACAACTGAGCCACCCAGGTGCCCCATGAAATCCTTCTTTAAAGAAGTAACTTGAAATCACTTCCCAAGCTTTTAATGAATTTCTGGTATGTATAATAATACCTCCTTTAAAAATAATAACTAAAATGTTCCTGTTACATACAGGAATACAGGGATTTACAAAAACAGTAACAGAGGGGTGCCTGGGTGGCTAAGTCATTAAGCATCTGCCTTCTGCTCAGGTCATGATCCCGGGGTCCTGGGATCGAGTCCCGCATCAGGCTCCCTGCTCAGCGGGAAGCCTGCTTCTCCCTCTCCCACTCCCCCTGCTTGTGTTCCGTCTCTCGCTGTCTCTCTCTGTCAAATAAATAAATAAAATCTTAAAAACAAACAAACAAACAGTAACAGAGATCAAAAACCTTTAAGAGGCATACTTGTGCATACTTAAATCTTTACAGTATTTAAAGATGATCATCTCACAGCCGAAACACTCCTGACCTCTCTGTGAACCTGGCACTGCTGCTGGTTACTGTTCACTAGGTATGAAGGAAGCAGAAAGGGCCAATGTGAGGTTTCTCCTCACCACACCGAAATAAAGACCTGCTAGGTGCTCAGCTACTAGTCACTACTGAGCCCTGAGTTCTACCTCTTCCTCTCAGGTAGGACACTGGTTCTTTCCCAACCAACGAAAGCCATGCTATACAAGATTGTAGGAAAGCTGTAATTCACACGGATTCTGCGACCCAGAAAATACACCCCCTAATGCTGACTGCATTATTCCTCTGCCCAAAACCCAATGGCTTCCCATTTTACTGAGAAAAAAAGCTGAATCCTTCCTTATGACGACTTACTAGGCCTACGTCTGACTCTATGTCTTGTTTTTTTTTCCCTCTGACTTTATGTCTTAATACTTTCCCTCATTCTCTCTGCTCTAGCTCAGGGACCTTTGCACTTGCTCCTCCTCTAACCAGAACATTCTTCCATCACAACCACATGGCTCACTTTAAGTCTCTGCTCAAATATCTTCTAGGGCTGAGCTCTTCTCTGACCACTCTATTTAAAAGAGAGAAAAAAAAAGAGCATCCACTTAGCTCCCACACGCAGTGCTTTCTATCTTTATCGTCCCTGCTGCACTTACCAACACCTAACACCCTCTTTTTTTTTTTGACTTGTTTGTTAATTTTGACACCCCTTACCCCAAATATAAGCTCTGTTAGGGTAGGGACTTTTCCTGTTTTCTTACTGTATATTCCTAGCACCTACAATAGCTCCTGACATAATAGGTGCTTCAATAAAATTTTTTTTTTTTTTTTTTTGGTGAATAAGTTTTCAAAAAGGCATGAGGGGTTAGTATATTTAGTAAAAGATCCCATTAACCTTAAAGAGTCAGTCAGGATATAACTTCAGTAGAAAAACCTCTAGGTGTTCTAAATAATGATATAAACATTAGCCATTTTTAAAAGATTGCATTTTTTTAAATTCCAGTATCGTTAATATAAAAGACTGCATTCTTAAACATTTCTCTCTTAACGAATCTACCCCCCCAAAATTAAAAAATAAAAATAAAGAATCTCCCGACAGAGAACTCATCATGACTGAGCTATCACAACACCTAATGTTAAGTCTGTCTCAGGTGGAACAATCACCTCTTAGTGTTGTAGACAGAAGCACAGCCTCTGCCTGCACTGCCAGGTTCCCAGTTCTATCGCTTACTAGCAATATGACTTCAGGCAATGGCCTTGATTTTCTTTTTGTCTTGCCCCAAGTTTTTAATTGTATAGTAGAAAAATTCTAGTAAGGCATCTCCCAGGATTACTGTGTGAAATAAATCCACTACTACAAGCTAAGAACTTAGAACAGTGCTTGATTCTAACTCCCTGATTCACTAGCTTCTTCGCCTAGGGCTAAGTATCTAGTCATTCAAGGTGACCTCTAAAACAGCAACAGACCTATTTACAGATTCACAGGATGAGGAAGTGACTTGAGAGCAACTCCTGGGTATCTCCAGATACGGAAACTGAGACCAAAAAGGGAAGTGACTTGCCCAGAGTCACAAAACCAGTAGTGGCAGAACCAGCTTCAAAACCCAGTTCTCTGGGAGGTGCACCTGGCTGGCTCAGTCGCTGGAGTGTGTAGCTCTTGATCTCCAGGTTGTGGGTTCGAGCCCCATGTTGGGTGCAGATTACTTAAAAATAAAATCTTAGGGCGCCTGGGTGGCTCAGTCGTTAAGCATCTGCCTTCGGCTCAGGTCATGACCCCAGGGTCCTGGGATCGAGTCCCACATCGGGCTCCCTGCTCTGCGGGAAGCCTGCTTCTCCCTCTCCCACTCCCCCTGCTGTGTTCCTTCTCTCACTGTTTCTCTCTGTCAAATAAATAAAATCTTAAAAAAAAAAAAAGACATATTGTGAACTAAATAGCGGGTAGGCGACTAACTATGACCCACTTACTGACCCTCAGTAATACTATACAATACTACTCACTTAATGATCAATATTCCTGCAGAGATCTATACAAAATTATTACCTGATACCCTCTAATTCCTTCCAAGTTTGGTTTCACTTTACCCAAATGCCAATAGCAGATGTTAAAAGACAGGAAATTAAAAAGTTTTGATACAAATAACTGTGATAAATTTAACTAAAAATCTAAATTGCTTTCCTGAACTCCAAGGAGTTGGGAGTAATAAAAACATTTCTATTTGTTATATCTGGAGCAGAGAACAGGCAAAATAACAGCCCACACCCAAAGATTTCTTCTCTAAGGGAGAATACAGCCCATATGTTATGCAACTCATTCAACTCTTGAGGAGGTAGACATCACGCTGTTAACATCCTTTTTCCCCTGCTCTTTGGTCAGGCTCACCTAAAGCAATCTCATTAACACCCCCATCTTCCCCAGAGTAGAAATTAATCCAGAGTTTGTTATACCAGGTTCACTGTAATAGATCTGCAAGGTTTTAACCTCTTCTCCAATGAGGGTTCAATGAATTTGGAACATTTTCACCCAGAGATGTTCAAGGACAAACATCCAAAGCTGGTTGGTAATTTCTGCTTTATAGCCTACTGCAAAAATGGGAATACACACACACATATGATTTCTAATCTGGTGGCTACAGCAGGGTACAAGGCTGAGGAAAATATGTCAGAAGATGAGAAAGAACACTGAGGAACAACAGACCCTCCTCAGATCTGAAGGCATTTAACTTCCTTGACATGCTACCTATGTAGAGAAAGTGTTTCACCACAAAAGTTTTGCCAATTTGCACTGAACAAGCCATTACCAATGACCAATTAAAAACACTTAAAAGCAGCCCCAAAGAAACAAGGAAATAGTTCAGCTCCCATCTCCATCACTCCTCACCGTTTTCTGCCGAAGCAGACATTCTACGAAATCATCAAATTCTATCTTGCACTCTTTCTCTGCACGGGTACCACCGATTCCATGAGCACATTCTATCCATTCTTTTTCAAAAGCATGGCATCGACCTGGAATCTTGTGAGGCTGCTCAGCACTTTGGATTGTCATCCAATAATCTAAGTTAAGGCCCAGCCTTTTCTGCACATCAAAGAAAGGCATGGCTGAAATGGAAGATAAAAAAAGAAATAATGCCATAAAAGTGCAATCAAATGATAAATTTCTAAGGAAAATGAGATAATTATAAGTATCCTCTAGAAAGATATTTTATGCTATTCTCCCAATATATTCTTACTAAATTATTTCATTTGAAAGCTCCTCTAGTTTATGGTAGATTAGCAGTATGTGTTTTCACAAAGCCTGAAAAAGAAACCCAACCCACCAGAACTAAAAAACGATGCATAAAAGTCATCTCTGTATTGATAAGGTCATTTTAATCAAAAGTCATTGTTTATGTTTTGACTCAATAATCCCAATTCTTTGAGATAAATCTGAAGAAATAAAACAAAAAAGCACAAGCACAAAAACATTTCTTTACATTTTCCTATTTGTCTCAACTCAGATGACACTTCTCCTGTGAAGCCATCCTGAATCTGGTGTCCCTCCTCTGTGTTCATACAGCATCTCAACTTCCCATAGGAGTACTTTGCACACCACTGTAATGGATTATTAACTTGAATGTCTCCCTTACTGAACAATGAGTGCTGTGAGGGCAGGGACCAGGTAGGGCCTCAGTAATTGTTAGGGGGAAAAAAAAAAGAATTTCAAATAACTTAAGTGTGCAGTAGGGAAATGGATAATTCCAGTACTCGCCTAGTAGCATATGACAGACGTTAGGAAAAACAGGTAACAGACATGGTACGTTATACATGGTACCTACATTTTAATGTTAAATGAAAAAAAAAGGGTCTACAATGTCAAAGAAAAATTGCAAAAGAAGACTGGAAGGAAGCACAAAAAATGTCAATAAAGTCATTTATGAGTGACAGATTTACAGGTGAACTTAATTTTTATATTTTTCTACCCATTCTTTCGTTTACTGAGTAATAACGTTCCAGGCAATGGAATGGGGGGGGGCGGGGAGCAGTAGCTACAACGTAAACACTAGAATGGAGACAGACACACAAGGAACTGGGAACCCAACGGACAAGAGGGTATATATAGCTCGAAGGAATAAGCACCAACTCTGCCCAGGAGACTTGAAAATGCCTTTAAGATGGGTTGAATTTGCCAAGTGAAGGTCAGTGGGCAGGGTATTCCAGTAAAGCCCAGACCGAGTTACAGCCGGAGGTACTGGGTATGTCCGCGAGACACCAAGCACCCAGATGTGGCTGGAGCGCAGAGTGCACGTCGGGATGAAGAACGAAAGGAGCTAGAGGTTGGCAGGGCCGCAATCACTCAGCGCCTCGTAAGCCGGAATAAGGTGGGTGGACCTGAGGTTAAGAAACAGAAGGCCAAAGCATTAGTGAGGCAAAAAGCTAAGTTAACCTCGACAGAGAGCCGAAAGAGGTGCGGTCTACAGGCTTCAGTGACATTGGCGGTGGACGCAGGGGCCTGGGAACGCAGAAAACATGCCCAGAGTTCGGGCCTGGAAGAACGGACACCCAAGAAAGCAAGAGAAAATTCGTTAAAGAAATCTCGGAAGGAAGCTCCTTAGGCTAAACTGCCCGCGGACAAACGCAGCCCCTACCGTCGCGCCGCGGTGCCCTTGTACCCTTGCCGGCCGCCGCTACTGGATGATCTGCGAGCGACGCAGAGGCCTGCCGCAAAGGACGCCCGCAGTGCGACGCTAGCAGCGCGACAGCGAAACCCGACCTTCCCTCTGCCGTCGCGCCCGGAAACCATAGGAACCAAGCCCTTCATTCTGCGCCGGCGCAGTCGTCGGCATCAGCCTCTCAAGGTATGGAATTGTAAATAAACTGACTTCTAGACGATTCCGTTAGACGAGGCCCAGCGGTGAGTTACTGCTGTCTGCTCGCATTGTGCCTAGCACTCTCACGACAGCTCGGATTGGTGAGGGGCTTGACCCAGGCCGCAAGAGAGAAAAAGTAGTGGCTTCCCAACCTTCACCCCTGCCAGTAGTGATTAAACTCATGGGCTGTGGACCTACGCTGGGTGGGTTCAAATTCTGGTTCCGCCACTTCGGTGTGACCCTGAGAAAGTGTCTTAACCTCACTATGCCTCAGTTTTCTCAGCTTTGCGCAGTGGCAGTATCGTACCGATGAGGTTTATCAGTTTTCTCATCTTAAGTACCTACAGCGTAGGGTTGCTTTGGGGATTAAATGAGGTAAATGTAAAACACCGAGGCGGTTCCTGGCGCATGGAAACCTCTCCAAGGCAATCACAGTTCTTTGATATCTCAGCTTCTAAAGTTTGCAGATTCGAGAAAGTCAACAGAGACCATGCCGCTCCTCTGTTTGAGAACATCCAGTGGCTCCCTTTGACTACAGCAGGGCCTCCGAAGTGGCGAGTGTGATACACACTGGGTGTGAGGGAAGAAAATCCTCAAATACTCACATTTTTTATCTAATCTTTTTAAATTTCTATTTTTAAATATTTTTTTTATTAAGTAAACTCTGTACCCAACATAGGACTCGAACTCAAGACCCTGAGATATCAAGAGTTGGAATGCTCCAGCTACTGAGGCAGCCAGGTGCCCCTTTAATTTCTATTTCCTGGTGTAATGTTTATGAAGTATGTAACATTACTGCAGTTGTACATATAAGTAACTTATAAAAAATACTTATTTGGGGTTTGGGCTGAAAATTTATTCTCCTTTTAAATGATGTACTCTGGGGTGCCTGGGTGGCTCAGTCGTTAAGCGTCTGCCTTCTGCTCAGGTCATGATCCCAGGGTCCTGGGATGGAGCCCCGCATCGGGCTCCCTGCTCAGCGGGAAGCCTGCTTCTCCCTCTCCCACTCCCCCTGCTTGTGTTCTCTTTCTCGCTGTGTCTCTCTGTCAAATAAATAAATAAAATCTTAAAAAAAAAAAATGATGTACTCTCAGAAACGTTTAGAAAAGTCAAGTCTTCCAACCTTCCCAGCCTCATTGTCCAAAATCCTCTGCCTAATCTTCCCCATCCAAGAGCTTGCTGTTCCATTGTATTCTTGGAAAAGTCCTGCCAGCCAGTCTCTGATTTTTTCCCCCTTTCCCCTAGAAGGACACTATTTCAACCCCATCTCCATTTCTGTGTGTCAAATTCTTCCTCTGCTTTAGGACTTTTGCAAAGTTTCCCCCCAGAATGGGTGAACTGCCTCCAAGCCCTAGGATCACCAACTCTGGAGAGAATTCCTAAGGTCCCATAGCTTAATTGGTTTCTTTTAAGATTTCCAATTTTCCTTCTGCTCCCCCCAGCTCATCAGATATATACCTCCCAACTGGGATCAGAGTTTCAGTTCAGCTAGAATTTCCTGAACACCTAATGCATGTCCAGCAGAGTACTGGAAGATTATGGAATTGGTAATTCATGGCTCTTGCCCACAGAATAGTAGAGGTAGCAAGATATTGATTGCTAACTCCCTTCCCACTTCTTCCACTTTCTTAAGTTGGTGATATCATCTTCCCAGTCTTTCAGGCAGGAAACTATGAATTTGTATTTTGCCCTTTCCTCATCTTTCATCCAGTCTTTAATTACTGGCCAAGTTCTCTCAAATATTCCTTCAACAGGTTTCTAATTCATTTCTTCCCTTTGGCCTCTCAGCTCCTCACTTTAATCTGTTTTTCACTGAATAATGTTTCTAAAATACTAAATCTCATTGTATCACTCCTCAGATACCAGGCAGGATAGGTTAGTACAAAGATGGGTGACTCAAATGCCTCCAAGGCCAAACAGAGTTCACTATAAGGAAATAAAAACAAGCACCATAATAAATGGCAGCGGGTACTTGGCATCAGTTTCACTGATGGAAGGAGTCGTGTGGAATGTGACAAACTGGAGAGGGTATGTCCTATCTGAAGGCGGTGGCAGCTACTCAGCTGCATCCTATAGCTGTTGAGAAAATCAGGGCCCCCAAATTGTCAAATCTCCTGAAGTTTTTCACGAGAAGCCAGAAATCTTTTGTTATTATTTAAATGTGAAACCTACCACTTTTAAAATGCAGGGCAACTAATTTTTTTTTCAAGTGCTGGCCAAACAAAACCCACATTGGAAATGTATTTTGGTGTGCCAGATTTCAGCCCTTGGATAGAGGGAAATCTGAAGATAGGGAAAGCAATTTATTCCGATGGCTTTTTACATCCAGCCTTGCTCCCATCTTACCCATTCTCCTTATTGCTGACAGTTGCTTTTCTTTTTTTTTTTCTTAAAGATTTTATTTATTTATTTAACAGAGAGAGATACAGCAAGAGAGGGAACACAAGCAGTGGGAGTGGGAGAGGGAGAAGCAGGCTCCCCGCAGAGCAGGGAGCCTGATGTGGGACTCGATCCCAGGACCCTGGGATCATGATCTGAGCCGAAGGCAGACGCTTAACCGACTGAGCCACCCAGGCGCCTGACAGTTGCTTTTCTTAAAACTCAAAACTGATCATTCAAAAAACACTTCCTAAAAAACAAACAAACAAACAAAAAAACAACTTCCTGAGCTCTTACCATATGCCATGGCCCTTGTTGAGCTCTTTGGACTAGGACACTGAATGGTGTAGCAAGTGATAAAACAGAAATATGAACAAAAACAAGGGAGAACACAAGGAGGGGGTTATACTGCTTGGGTTGTGTGTCAGGTGTCGGTGTATTCAAGAAAAGTTTCAAATTACTTGGTTTGGCCTTCAAGACCCCTCATGATCTGATTTCTTCCCATTTCTAAATCCTTGGATATAATTGCTTACTCAGCCTCCTCATGTTCTCGGCCATCAAAGAATTGATCTTCCAAACTTTGTAGGCATAGTTTCTTCTGCCTGGAATGGTCCCAACCCGCTCGTTGCCACCTTCCTACTGTCTCCCAGGCGAATGCCTAATCCGTCCAGATTATTTATATGGAGCGTTTTCTGGTGAAAGCTTCCCAAATTCCTCAGGCATTCACTAGGCCTTTCTTGAAGTCCCGCCAGCCTTGTAGACTTCTATTATAGATGCTGTTCACTACTGACACGCCGGCCCCCTGCACTGCACCGTGCAGACAGCCCCGTGCCCGCATGGTGTGGGAGGATGTCGGGTGACGGGTCTTCCTCTACGTCAAATATTGGAAAACTACAACTCCCAGAACTCCCACGCCAGAACTGAGTCTGCGCCGTTGCTATAGTGAGCACGCGCGCCCTCTTAGATTCTTGCGGCTTACGTTACAAGTGACGTGGTTGCCGACCTTAGGGGTAGGATGCCTCTGCCTTGTTACGCCCTTCGTTTACCTTCCCTTTACCTTGCTCTTGCAGATTCTCTGCTTCGGGGAAGTGTGTTTTTACGACCTCGGAGAACTTTAGGCGCAGAAGCAAGCCCGACTTGCCATGTTCTTCCATTTTGTGTTGGGGAAGCCGAGGCGCAGAAACCGAGTGGAATTCGACTAGGCGTCCTACGCGGTTTGTTCTAAGCAAGCAGAGCCTTGCTCCCGGCTTCAGCTTCAGCGCGTGATGGCCTAGTGACCTAATCCAAGCCCCCCAATCCCACCCCCTTGAAAACTAGCCTCCGCCTCTGTGTGAGCACAGAGGTCTCAGGCCTTCTAGAAACCTCCTTGGTCTTCATTCACGGGACTTCTGCCCTTGACCTGAAGGATTCCCTCATGTTTACACACCTTACTCCGTTATAACCCGAGAAAAGCTTTAACACTACCCTTCGGCAGATAGGCCGTCTTTACAGTTTAGCACATGGGGAACTTTTCAGGCCTGTATCATACCACTGGTAGAGTTGAGCAAACAACTGGGTAGCCTGAGGGTCCTAGCACATTTGGGGAAGACAGTTTGGAAACTTACCCCTGCCCTCACCTCCAAGCCCCCAGCTATAGGATAGATAGAAAAAACCCAATAAGCAAGGTAATCTTAAAGAGATAGTAACGGGGGCCAAGGCCAAGGCGCCTGGCTGGCTCAGTCGGTGGAGCATGTGAATCTTTTTTTTTTTTTTTTTTTAAGATTTTATTTATTTGACAGACAGCGAGAGAGGGAACACAAGCAGGGGGAGTGGGAGAGGGAGAAGCAGGCTTCCCGCCGAGCAGGGAGCCCGATGCGGGGCTCGATCCCAGGACTCAATCCCAGGACTCTGGGATCATGACCTGAGCCGAAGGCAGACGCTTAACGACTGAGCCACCCAGGTGCCCCAAGGAGCATGTGATTCTTGATGGGGGTCCTGAGTTCGATCCCCATGTTGGATACAGAGATTACTATAAAATTTTTTTTTAAAAAATGGGTGCAAATGCCTGGAATATACTGGAAGCCGGAGTGATCGTTTAAACTAGAAAAGAATATGCCGACCAAGTTGGAGAAGATACCAAGTTGAAATGCAACAGGACCAGGAACTAAAGAAGCATAAGTGGGAACCTGTGCCAGGTTCATGGTGGTAGGGGTAACTTGATGCTGGTAAACATTCCATCCCTAGAATTAACTCCCCTCATTCTGACTTTAATTAGGTTTCTGAAGTGGTATGATTATATGAAGAAAACACACTGTTAAGGCCAATGGGGTAGTCTAACTGCACCTGACCTATTTCTCATTCATAAATTTACGCACTGGAGGGGTGCCTGGCTGGTTCAGTAGAGCATGGGACTCTTAATCTCAGGGTCATGAGTTCAAGCCCCTCGTTTGGCATAGAGCCTACTTAAAATTGAAAAAAATAACACATTGGAGTCTGGTTTTATGGACCGATATAGCTGTATTAGTGATTCAGCCTTCCTGAGTATAGATTGGGGTGATTAAACTACCTGGGGGGAACCTGCCAGGGCAGCTGAGTAGCCTTCCCCAGGAAACACCCTGGTCTCTCTGTCCAGATGCATAGAAACTTATCAAAGCAAGTTTTATCCATTTCTGCCCATAGACTGTGAGCTTTTCTAGGGCAAGGACCGCATCTCTCTTAACCCTGGCTACAGAGAGACAACCTATAGAAGGCTTAAGATTATTTTATCTGGGAGCATCTATGCATACAAAACTCAACAGCAGCAGCAGCTGTGGAACTGGGCTAGATTAGTTAAGTGAAGGGCAAAGACAAGCCAAACCAAAAGAAAAAGGATCTTTCAAAGTGTGTCTATATGAAGAGGGAAAATGAGCCCCGAGAGATCCTTCAAGGATCTTCTTCGCCAGGCAAAGCCAGAGCCATGTTTAAATCATCCTTCCCAATCAATGTACAGGCCTTTGTTATCTCTAATGGGACAAAAAAGAGGCTTAACTGGTCAACCGTTGTGTAGTTTGGTATTTGCCCTTCTGTCTTGTACTTACTCCTGAATTAGTTTCCCCAAAACTCTCCAGATTTCCTGATTAATAGCTAAATGCCTAGTAGTCAAAACCCTTCATTATCTAGTCCCTACTACCTAGCTTCAAGCTCTCTTCCCAGGATCTACAAGATTTCCTACTCTGGCTAAACAAGAATGTCCTCACTATACACCACCATGATTTTCCACCACCCAGCCTTTGCTCCTTTCAAGCTCCCAATTCCTTTTTTTTTTTTTTTTTAAAGGTTTTATTTATCTGACAGAGAGAAAGACAGCCAGAGAAGGAACACAAGCAGGGGGAGTGGGAGAGGGAGAAGCAGGCTTCCCGTGGAGCAGGGAGCCCGATGTGGGGCTCGATCCCAGGACTCTGGGATCATGACCTGAGCCGAAGGCAGATGCTTAACGACTGAGCCACCCAGGCGCCCTGTTTTTTTTGTTTTTTTTTTTTAAAGATTTTATTTGAAAGAGAGCGTGGGCCAGGGAGCTCAAAACGGGGGGAGGGGCAGAGGGAGAGGGAGAAACAGACTCCCTGCTGAGCAGGGAGCCAGACTCAGGGCTCAATCCCAGGACCCTGGAATCAGGACCTGAGCCAAAGGTAGACACTTAACCCACTGAGCCACCTAGGTGCCCCACCAATTCCTACTGTTGCCTGAGTCTCATTCATCCTTTGAAACCTTGTTCCAACTCTGCCTCCCCAAATGAAAACTTCCTGGTCACCACTGCTAAGAACCTTTTCTTTTCCTTAGGCCATTATCTGTTCCATTCACGCAACACTCAGCAACTTTTACCTAACCTGCTTATGTTCCTTGCTAGACTGAGCCTCCTTCTCAGGGGTCAAGATCCAAATGCCTAAGTATATTTATGTATGTTAATTCCAAGTCAGGTATTGAGGATATAAGACGGACTAGGGCTACTTATAAAACTTGTCAGGTTAGGGGCACCTGGGTGGCTCAGTTGGTTAAGCCTGACTCTTGATTTCAGCTCAGGTCATGATCTCAGTGTCGTGAGATCCAGCCTTGTGTCAAGCTCCAGCTCAGCAGGGAGTCTGCTAGTGCTTCTCTCCCTCTGCCACCCCCTCAAAAAGTAAGTGTTTAAAAAAACTTGTCAGGCTTAACAAAAACAAAAAACTTGTCAGGCTTTAAAAACTCAAATAGCTGTCCTCCACAAATAACTCAGAAGACACCAGTAATGCTTGCCAAATAATTGGAAAAACACTCAAATCCAATATAAACATGAATTTCCCTACTTATCTCTCACTAACATGAAGGCATGTTGGGTACCACACCAGGTTAAGCACCTTCACCAAAGCTCTGATGAGGCCAAAAACACATAGGAACTTGCACCTCTAGATATCGAGCATGAGGAAGTTTGAAATCAGCCTATTGCTAAAGTCAACTAAAAAGTAGTTGAAATATAAAAACTATTTTCTTAAAAGCATAAAAAAGCTAACTAGGTAATAAGGAGTTACTGAGCCAAAATCTTGAGAACCCAAAGCCTAGAACTCAAAGCTGCACTGTTAAGGCATTTGCCAATCTGGAAGCCCCTGGATGCTTGCAGCGCACTTTTCAGAAGCCTCATGGACTGAAGGGGACAAAAATCAAAACCTAAGGCCAGCTAAAGGGGTACCCCCAGCACAGGCTCCTTAAGCTGGGATTCCTAAGTATTACACTTTTAAGATAAGGGTGAAACACAACTAAACTAGTCTTCACACAGACTTGAGACCTGGTTGTGTGCCATCTGGAAGATCTAGGGAACCTCCAGCCTTCAATCTGAATTAAGGTTTAGTAATATCCCCAGCACAGGCAACCAGAAATCCTTCTAGAGGTAGATGCTTCATCCTTGTCCTGTTTATTCCTACAATTGTTCAAATATAGTATCCGGCTCACAGATAACCTGGCACATAATGAGACAAGACACTATAAGCAACAATCAGTGAAAACAAGAGACCCGTGAAGACTTTAGTTGCTTAAATTTTAAACAAATTTAGGTAATCTTCACAATGAAGTGCTAATTATTTGAAAGTATCATTTGGGGTTAAGTAGCTGGACATTTTTCCCTAGGTAAACTTGCTTCTTTCTTCCTGAAAGTATCAGCATTATTCAAGGACCAGTTTAACTGTAGCTGTGGACTATAGCACTCTCTGAAGCCATTTTTAAGGAAATAACCACCCAGGCAAGCAATCAAGTCACTGTTCCTTAAGAACAATACTTAACAAACGATCTTCTGATAAACATAAAATCCTTACACCCAGTTTGTATCTGAAATTTCAAAATTAAATATGTCAAAAATAAGTCATTCTAATGACCCACCCCCAATAGCATGTTCCCTGTCCCCATCCTTTTTTTTTTTAAGATTTTATTTATTTGACAGAGACAGCAAGAGAGGGAACACAAGCAGGGGGAATGGGGGAGGGAGAAGCAGGCTTCCCACAGAGCAGGGAGCCCGATGCGGGGCTCCATCCCAGGACCCTGGGATCATGACCTGAGGCGAAGGCAGACACCTAATGACTGAGCCACCCAGGCGCCCCCGTCCCATCCTTGAGAATCATTGCTCTGAAAACTTCATTGGCTTTTTCTGTAAGATACTCACTTTGACAGTCGGTTTTCATTTGTAAGCACAGGATGTTTTTTTATCATGACACACCTGAGGTGTAACTCCCCTAGAAACAAATTAAGGTTCTTGTCCACCAATCCATGATGCACCGAGTTTGCCTTGTCTGTGAGCTTTTCAAATGTGTATCAGTGCTACAGTGCCCAGGCCCACAAACTTTTGTGTGAGGGGCCAGAGTATTTTCAACTCCGTGGCCCATACTGTTTCTGGAGTTGCCAACTGTGAAAGCAGCCACAGACGCAAACAAATAGGTGTGGCAGTGTTTCAATATAACTTTATTTACAAAACCAGGCCTTAGTTTGCTGACCCTGCTATAGTAACAAAATACAGATTCACTGAAAGGCATTACTGAATTCATTGGTCATTTATCTTTTATTGTTTTCTTAGTCAAACACTTAAAGTACAAATTCTAATTAGAGAACGTGAGATTTTGATGTTAACAAAGGGCTATTCATACTGGAAAGTTGAGAATTGCTGCTGCAGAAAGGAACGTTTTGGTCTTCAGATCTAATGAAGACCACTGTAAGGAAACCTGCTATATAACAGTGTCAAATGCATATTTTATGTCTCAGGCTGTGCTACTTTCTTTACATGGGCTATTTAACTTAATCTCGCATTTGAAAACAAAACCCAGTGATGTACATACAATTCACCTTCATTTTACAGACAAGAAAACTATGGCTCACAAATTTCAGTAGCTTGGCAAGGCTCACGCAGCAAACTAAACTCTAGGGCTACATGTATCCAAAGGCCATTCCTTTACTACACAGCCAACCCATCCTCCCTGGCAGGCAGAGAAGATTCACCATGTGTGACAGGCTGGCCCAAATTCTTGTATTCCCTGATGTTCTTCTCCTTGGGGAGCTCTTAACAATTATCTGCCTCAGGAACTTTGATCTCCCCTGTACTCCTCTGACCTAAGCATGAATACCTACTCCTTTCATTCCCCCTTAAGCTTAAGATTTTACCAAAAGAGGATAACTATTATTAAAACAAAAACCTATAACCACGGTGGTAGATATGGCTGTTCTGAGACCACAGGTCCTGGCCTATCCTTACAGGTTTCTGTAGGTTGACTTCCTCCCTGGGCTCTGACCTACCTCCATGGGACAAAGACACTTCCCTACCTGGGAATGCTCTTAAGTTCAAGCTCTAGAAATCAAGTCTAAGGAAAAACTCCTTTTGTTAGCCTAAGGCCTACATTATAGGTCCCCATTTTCTGTCCTAGGAACTGTCTCTTCTCCGGATAAAACAACAGACAAACATGTCTAGTCCCTTTTGAGGAGATTCCAAAACCCAGCCATGGTGGTATATGTGGTCTTACTTATCCTATGGCCCCAAAGGGCAACCATATCATAACAGCCTAACAACACTGGGAGCAGTAAGAGAGTGTCTATCATTTCCCTTTATAGAAACCTACTCTACCTCCCAGCCAGAAACCATATAGTAGGGGCTGACATTTGCCCCACATCCACTGATTCTGTAACAAGACATCAGTGCAGCAGCGTTCCCCATTCCTGATCCATCCTTCAGGACTTCTGATGGCCCCCTCAGCTGCCCTTCCTTTGTTTTGGTGTGACTATCCCACTGTAAGGCCACTCCCATGACAGCCACGGCTAGCTCCTCTTCCAGGAACAAGTGACTACCCTGGAAAAGGAAGAGATGAAACAAACTGCCCTTCAAATATTAAGTAAAATAATTCTTTAATTATTTAAAGATCACTGATGGGCTTTTAAAAAAAAGTCTATAAATCTTAAATGTAATGTTTTACTGGGGAAATGGTTATAGCAGCCTCACATAAATTATTTGAATTAATAAACATTATCACAGTATTAAGAAGGCAAGGTAAACAAATAGCTTAAGTATTTTATTTGTTTGCAACTAAGCTTGTTAACACTATATAATGAAAATGTACAAAGAATAATGTTGCAGTTTTTGGTTAGATTTAAGTCAAAGACATTCATTAATAAGGAATCTTCGAATATGAATATTCCAGAATTTCTCTAAGCCATCTGATCAGAACAACTGTCTCTGAATATTACCTTACTTTGGAAGGTACTGGCATACACTTGAATTAAACTCAGAATTTTTCAAAATAAGCCCTAATTAATAAAACTATTCTATATTCAAACTAAAACAATTTTAATAGAACTTTCCTTTCCAGAAACAATAATAAAGGAAACAAGGCATTTTGTAAAATGTGGTCCTGAACAAGTCACAGTAAAAAATAAATGTATACTTAACTTCCACCTCCTCAAAACAGAGGCTACTTTCTGTTCCACAGCCTTGGAAACAAGGTGAAGAACAGTCTGTAAGCAACTTTGGGCAGGGGTTGCCAAAACAAAGCTCAAGCAGTTGATCATGGTCACTTCTTAAAAAGAATTTGGGGGAGCCTGACCACAAGGATCCAAATTCTGTTTTTAATAACCGATACAAAGGCAAAGTGGCTCCTCCAAAGTAGCAGTGCCACCAGGGGCTGGCCCAGCCCCACGCTCACCTGTGTTGTGCTCCCAAGCAAACCCTGACGCTCCCACTCCAGGGAGACTTTTTCTTTTTAGAGGTTCAGTGTCCAGGGAGCTCTGTGTGTGAATGAGGTGAGCACAGACTCCACATGGGTATTTTAAGGCTTGGAGTCAAAGTATTTTTCAACACGGCTAGGCAGAGTCCATGTGTCAAACGGCCCGTCTCCAGTTTGTCCTAATCCCTCACCACGCATTTGTAGACCTAGGACCACAGACCTTTGCTATGTCATCATAATCACACCTAATGTCCATCCTAACTTATGATTCATATTCTGTGCCTGGAAACAGTCCCTGTATTTAACAATAATACCTACAACATAAAACAATCCACCGTTACAACTTATATGGTCACAAAACATTAATGATCTTCTGTAGACCAAGCAAATGTTTTTAACCATAATTGTCGTGCATCAAATTCACAGCCAGAATCCCCAAGACCAAAAAAATTTGCACAATACAAATAATAACTTAAAATACACACACACACATATACACGCACTCTCACACACACTTCTTACAGAACTGTGCTTGGGGAAACTCCATTTGTTGAGAGCCACTGAGGGCATATTTTGCTAAACTGCTGCTCCAGGTATTTTTGTTTGGAAAATCTATCACAGTAGGGCACAGCTGTTTATTGGATGAGCAGAAAAGAAAGATATGCTTGTGGCAACCAGAAAGTTTTAAGGTCTTTCAAGTTGTATAAAATGGACCTGCAGAAACATTTAAGTGTTCTCAGGATGCAAAGTTGGAGCTGAAATGTGATATCAAACCAGTTGCAAAAAGTGTACAGCAGCCATCTCTTGAGGTCAAACCTGGTACCCAGATATGCAAGAAAGCTTCAGGACACATCTATAAATTAGGGGGGGAAAAAAGAGTTTAAGAATAATAAAAATATAGTGTCGTGCTTTTTAAAAATATTAACCAATGGGAAATGTGATAAACAACATGGAGAATGTAAGTCAACACTTAAAATGTCCTAAGTTTTCCAGAATTTAAGACACCTGACTCAGCTTCAGTTTAGATATACAGCTACTTATTACTTTATGTTTTGAGTAACTAGTAGTTCCAAGATGTCCAGAATTAAGAAATTGTGACCACACACTTGATAAGCTAGCTTAAGGAATTA
Organism: Mirounga leonina; assembly: GCF_011800145.1. Classification (NCBI taxonomy): domain Eukaryota; kingdom Metazoa; phylum Chordata; class Mammalia; order Carnivora; family Phocidae; genus Mirounga; species Mirounga leonina. Next base: position 64,365,268 of record NW_023270447.1, read on the forward strand.
ACTTTCATAAATTACTAATTGAACCTACCGTTCTGGAGGAAAAGCCAGGTAACAAACAAATTGGTACTGCAGTCAGACTACCTAGGTTTCAGTCCTGGATGAACTACTACCTTTATGAGCTTGGACAAATTATTTAACCTCTTTAAGTGCCATCCTTACCTGTAAAATGGGGCTTAACAACAGTTCCTCCCTCATAGGGTTACTGTAGATTAAATAACTTCATGAGGATTTAATGGGCTTAGCACAATGCTGGACATGCTTTTTTTTTTTAATGTTAGCTATTATTTTACTTCACAGGGGTGTTTTGCTCTCAGGAGACAAGGTATTCAGTGTCAACATCTTGCTCCTAGAAGTTGGAAAATTCAAAGAAAAACTTGACAATACTTACAGCTTGTTGGCCTTGTCCCATATCGTCGCATAATCTGATCATGTGTGAATTTCACAAAAGATTCATATTGTTCTGTAAGGGGGAAAGACAGTATATACTATCCCTAGAACTCTCCCTCAGTTTTTCAAGAATCAAGTGTCAGGATCACATCTAGCTTCCCAGTTTAAATTATCCACTCTCAGACCCTCCTTTTAATAGCCGCTCTGGGATCTGTTACTTACTTTTAGATCCCAGAGCCAAATCCCTGGCTCCTAGATTTGGTCACTGATCATCTATAATATCACATTTTCCTAATCTTGCCCCTGCTGTAACTCCATTCCCTACTAAAGGCTTCTCAAGACAGACAGACTGGCTCAGTACTACAAATCAAATTTTAGGAACTCTATAAGACATGAAGCTTGAATCTCTTTCTGCATTCTACCCTTGCTATAAATCTCAACAGACACGTTGAATGAAAGAAGTGGGATGGGTAGAAAGCAGAGAAAATTTCATACTACCTAACTGTAAACAGTCCCACAGAACTACCTTCTAAAGAGAAACTCGGTAAAAAAGAAGGTAGTCCAACATCCATGAACAGAGAAGTGACTTAGAGCCAACTGAAAAATTTTGGGGATGGAGGTAGGAGAGGGGAAATGATATACTAGAGCTTCTTGTCTTAATACACATTATTAGTATATTAAAGGATCAAAGAAGTTTGACTATAAAGAAACCCATTTAACTGTTGTTAAACCAACAGTTCTCATTTAAAGCAGACTTTCTAACATTCTGAGGAAGCATGTGGTGTGGGTCACCAGATTAGGAAATAATACTGTTACAGGAAGAAGTTGTTGTCTAAAACCTCTCTCATCCCAACACTGTCCCCTTTCACTAAATGGGTACTACTTTCTATTCCTGATTCAGATCTCTTCCTTTCATAAAAGGCTCTACTTGTTGACATCACTGTCAACTCCCTTTGCTCAAACCTGAGCTGTGCTTTCCAAACTAACGTACATCCAAATTACAGAATGCCAGATTTCCCATATCCACAAAGTGACTGCTACCAGGAAGTCTGATCGTGTGGACTATACTCCACTCCCAACCACCAGTTGGGAGGTTAGCCCAAATAAACTACTCACTGCCTTTATTCATATGGAAAAATGTCAAAAGAAAAGCTTGGCTTATCTTGTTTCAGAAATGTAAATGAAAAGTCCTTCCCCTATAATGTATAATGTTTAGAATCACCAGAGAGTAACTTACTATTCACAACTCATTAAACTTTCTTATATGAAGTCCTGCTCTTTTTCTAAGTTACCATTTGACTGAACCTTATTATTTACCGAACCCTATTAACAATGGCACAGCCACTGCCTCAGCCTACCTGCTAGTTTGGTATTGAGGATTTGCTCATACTCCTCCCGAATTTTATCTTCATAGTCTTTTAAGAGACGCTCACATATTATTCCAACTTGTCGGAGGGTAAAGGTGGGCTGGTCCTTCTTCATCCAGGAGGAACCTGGCCAAAAGACAAATCCAGTGTTGTTCTGTTTTTTTAAAGATTTTATGTAATCTCTACACCCAACGTGGGGCTCAAACTCACAGCCCCGAGATTGAATCACATGTTTCTACCTAATTAGGCAGCCAGGCACCCCAAGACAAATCCAGTTTAAATAATACATTATAGTTCTAAGGTTCAGAATTAATAACTTTATGTAAGCACTCCTAGGATACAAAAACAGTTCAGAAAAATAGTATTCTTCACAACTCTACATGGAATATTTCACAAAATCTGTGCTTCTGCCCTTAGTTTTACAGTCAGCCCAAAGGTAAACTGAAAAGTAGGAGGAACAATGTGTATCCAGGTGTGCTAGCTGATCTGCATACAGAAAAACAGTTCTGATGCCATAACAGTGTGAGCCCATACTCAATGCTCATTTGGTAAAGAACAAGAACAAAAAGTAAGTTGATATAAAGCCCCTAGTCTGGATTAGAGAAAGTAGATTCACAGAGCTACTCAAATCCTTGGTGATTATCTAGACCTATGTTTAACTGAGGTGCATCATAATTATCTGTAGAATTCACAAAACATGATACACACTCTGATTTAATTCTAGGTGAGGGCCTGGCCATCTTTTAACTTCCACAGGTGGTTCTGATAAGAAATGGTTAGAAGTCTGATGCTTAGGAGACCAAGTAACTTGCCCTATATAACGAACTGTTAGCAAAGTCACTATGAATGAAGAAGACAATTAGGCACTACATATCTCATTCTTGATCCCTTCCAAATCTAGGAAAAGAGTGAAATATTCGTAAGATAGTAGTTAGAAACCAAAATATTCACTGCAATGCCAGAAAACATGGAAATCGGCTTCCTGATGAGAAACGAAGCAGCAGCTCCTTTGGTAGCCCAGTTCTGAGTTGTTCCTCAAAGCTCAGCCTAGATTCCATTTCTTCAGCCCAATTAATCTGTAAACCATTTAGCACTCTGAAAGAAGTCATTTTTAACTTAAACCAAAATTTCTTCTTTACAAATGAAACCTAACCAAAAGTTCTACCCAGTCATCACTGTATTGTTTCTTTGTACCCATAACATACTCCATTACTTCAAAATTCTAATACTAAAATCTCAGAAGAATATTAAGGAGAGACTTGCTAACTATTACCACTGAAAGGTCTATCACTCATGAACACACAAGAACAACTAAAAAGGTGCTATTCTAGAGCCAAGACCTTTGGATCGTAAGAAAAATTTTTTGAATTATTTGAGGTAAGGGGCGCCTGGGTGGCTCAGTCAGTTGGGCATCTGCCTTCAGCTTGGGTCATGGTCCTGGGGTCAGGCCCCACATCCAGCTCCCTGCTCAGTGGGGAGTCTGCTTCTCCCTCTCCCTCCACCCCCCCCACCCCCGCCAGCTTATGCTCTCACTCACTCTCTCAATAAATACTTTTTTTTTTTAGATTTTTATTTATTTATTTGTCAGAGAGAGCACAAGCAGGGGGAGCGGCAGGCAGAGGGAGAGAGAGAGGCAGACTCCCTGCTGAGTGGGGAGCCCGATGTGGGGCTCAATCCCAGGACCCTGGAACCATGACCTGAGCTCAAGGCAAACGCTTAACCGACTGAGGCACCCAGGTGCCCCTCAATAAAAAAGAATTACTTGAGGGCGCCTGGGTGGCTCAGTTGGTTAAGTGACTGCCTTCAGCTCAGGTCATGATCCTGGAGTCCCGGGATCGAGTCCCACATCGGGCTCCCTGCTCAGCAGGGAGTCTGCTTCTCCCTCTGACCCTCCTCCCTCTCATGCTCTCTGTCTCTCATTCTCTCTCTCGCAAATAAAATCTTAAAAAAAATAATAAATAAATAAAATAAAAACAAAAAAAATAAAAAAAATTACTTGAGGTGAAATTCACATAAAACGAATCATTTTAAGATGAACAATTCAGTGTCATTTAGTATACCCACAATTTTGTACAACCACATTTATCTAATTTCAAAGTATTTCCATCACTCCAAAGTAACACCCCTTACTATTAAGCTGTTTCTCCCCATTCCCCTCTATCCTAGCTCCTGGCCAACACAATCTGTGTTCTGTAAGGAGACAATTTTTAATCAAGGTAATTTTTTAACTCTCAGAACTACTAAAAAGTAGAATAGTTTGTAAGAAAATAAACTCCTTTACGGTTAAAGGACAGAGTTCACCACCAATGGAGATGTTTACACACCGGCCTCTTGACTATTTGCAGGGATATGGCAGGCAAGACTGGTGGCTGAACTATGTGACCATGAAAATTGTCTCCAACCCTGAGATTCTATTTTTGAGCACATCCTCTCTGACCATCTGTCAATGTTATAGAGCACTGCTGTCACACAAATGTGTGCAATGATGGAATGTCCCATAGTTGTGCTAATATAAGAACTACATGTGGCTAACTAAGCACTTGCAATGTGGCTACTGCACCCAAGAAACTAAATGTTAAAATTTCATTAAATTTTAATTAACTTAAACGCCACATGTGGCTCATGTAATGGCTAAGATATTAGACACTGCAGTTACAGAGGGTACTTCTACACTGGGTGGATGGAAGCCAAATCACATCAACCTAAGGTTTTTTCCCAATTTCATGACTCTATGGTTTGAAAAGTATTTACAAGTAGTGATATAATGCATACATTTTACCAATTTTATTACTTTAGATGAAATCAATTCTGGATTAGGAAACCATCATTTTAAGAACCATTTACAAACTCTTTTTTCCTTTTTTTTTTTTTTAAAGATTTTTATTTGTTTATTTGACAGAGAGAGAGACAGCGAGAGAGGGAACACAAGCAGGGGGAGTGGGAGAGGGAGAAGCAAGCTTCCTACCGAGCAGGGAGCCTGATGCGGGACTCGATCCCAGGACCCTGGGACCATGACCTGAGCCGAAGGCAGACGCTTAACGACTGAGCCACCCAGGCGCCCCTCTTTTTTCCTTTTCCAATTTTTTATTTAAATTCCAGTTAGTTAACATACAGTGTAATATTAGTTTCAGGTGCAGAATTTAGTGATTCATCACTTACATACAACACCCAAGGTTCATCACAGTGTACCACTTACAAACTCTTAAATGGTTGGTCTGTCCACACTAATGTTTGCTTACCTGGAGAACTAGGTGCTGTGAGTGCTGAGGAATGAGGCTGACTTTCCGAAGTACAAGCTTCACTCTGATTAAGAACAACTTCTAAATGTCTCCACCTCTGATAACGACTATATTCTTGTTTTATGTTCTGAAAAATTTGTTCTAATAAAAAAAAGAAACACATTTGAGCATTCACTTTATTGTGCCATTTCTTCAAACTTCTTGTCCCTTACCTCATGTTATTAATATTAGCAAGAAAAATGTTTATTCTGAATAAAGCACTCCTCATATAACCCCCCAAAGTATTCCTTATTGCTATTTCAACAATGCATGGAAGAGCAGCTATTTTAGCATAAGCCCTCCTGACAGTTCCCTTTGCTCGTTTTCCTGTGACAGTGAAGACCACAGTTTCCTTTAGGATTAACTAGTACAACTTACAGCAAAACAAAAAACTCATCTTTCACCTAATAAGGAGCTATTTTTGATCTGTGTTAAGCTGCACAGTTTTACAAACTAGTGTACTGGGGTGATTCTCTTAGCACCCAAGGCCTTCTAAAAATGAAGCTCTTGTCCCATTTGGAACTCAAGATCTTTGTGGTAGAGGACAGCAGAAACCACAATATGGTCACCTCCTGGACACAGACCATGGGGACACCCGAGATTTATTGCTTGGAACCAATGATCAGGGCTTAGAAAAGAACTTTCTGATCCTACTGAGAGCCAATACTTGATATAACTCAGATTACTATTCTGAGTCAAAGTAATCATAAACCAAATTTGCTAATGCTATTGAAGGGAGTCCAGGACACACAAATTCACTTTGAAGTACATTCCTAGAGACAACACAGTCTGAAAGGATGTGGTTTTCAAGTTTTTCATTTTTGTGGTAGAATATGTATCTACTTTCCAGATAATAAAGCCTCCTTATCAAAAATAAAACCCAGGAGGGGCGCCTGGGTGGCTCAGTTGGTTAAGCGACTGCCTTCGGCTCAGGTCATGATCCTGGAGTCCCGGGATCGAGTCCCACATCGGGCTCCCTGCTCAGCAGGGAGTCTGCTTCTCCCTCTGACCCTCCTCCCTCTCATGCTCTCTGTCTCTCATTCTCTCTCTCGCAAATAAATAAAATCTTTAAATAAATAAATAAATAAATAAATAAAACCCAGAACAGATCACCACCCTTCTCACATTATTCTAATGTATCCTTTGCTATAATCGTATTTTTTAAATGGGGTTGAGTGTTAATAATGCCACTTGCTTCTTCCTAGCTGTGTGACTATGACCTTGGAAAATCTTTCAGGATCTTTAGCGTACTTCTTCAATATAAATGTTTACTGCCTACCCAATGAAGTTTTGAAAACAAGTGACAGTACAGCCTAGGAACTAACACAAACTCACAGTATCTCACACATAACTAAATTTGCTAACACTCAGCCCAAACACACAAACAATGTAGGATTAGCAAGGCTTTCCCTTAAAAATGCTATGAAGTTCATATTTTAAGATCCCTGAATTTATGAAGTCTTCGCTTCATCTTTAAAATGTATTATTCACTATGCATATACCTGCCAGATTCAATATAAGGATGCAAGGAACTGCAATGACTTGAAACAAGAAAGGACAAGTATGAGGACAATGCTCATGAGAACAGAAGGTCTTTGATAAACCTCTAACTGCCTCCTGTATGGTGAAATGAACAAATGGAAAGATACAACTTTTAGGCTGGTTAAAGGACAAGCAAGTCCAAGAATCTAAACATGGCATGCACAGTAGAAAAATAAGGAAGTAGGGGCGCCTGGGTGGCTCAGTTGGTTAAGCGACTGCCTTCGGCTCAGGTCATGATCCTGGAGTCCCGGGATCGAGTCCCACATCGGGCTCCCTGCTCAGCAGGGAGTCTGCTTCTCCCTCTGACCCTCCTCCCTCTCATGCTGTCTCTCATTCTCTCTCTCGCAAATAAATAAAATCTTAAAAAAAAAAAAGAAAAAGAAAAAGGAAGTACATGTGATTTTCTCTCCAAGAAGGCCACTTAAAAAAAAAAAATGCAAATTTCTTTTTGACAGTGGATGATAACTTTAATCTTTGCATCCCATTATTATTTGACATTGTGCTTCTGGGTTATATCAGACTAAGCCTATCCTCCAAATTCTACAATGGTTCCTAGCGTTCCAGACCAAAATTCAAACTTTTTTTTTCTTCCAAAATTCAAACTCTTCGGGGCGCCTGGGTGGCTCAGTGGCTCAGTCAGTTAAGTGTCTGCCTTCTGCTCAGGCCATGATCCCAGGGTCCTGGAACTGAGCCCTGCATCAGGCTCCATGCTCAGCAGGGAGTCTGCTTCTCCCTCTCCCTCTGCCTCTCCTCTCTCCTCAGCTTGTGCTCTCTCAAATAAAGAAATAAAATCTTAAAAAAAAATTTAAACTCTTCAACATGGCATTCCATGTCTTCCAAGACTTGGCCCCAAATTGTTTCCAGTTCCAACTCCCATTATAGCCCATTATATATAGTTACATTACATTATCCTTTCCTTAATTTGTGCATTTTCAGGGCTTTGCTCAAGCAGTTTTCCTTTGCTTGAAATGTGGCTATCTTTCTTCCTTCACCGTCATTGAAGACCTAGCTAAAATGCTACCTCAATCTGGATGTTACTCACCAAGCCACAAGTCATGATCAATTAATCGCTTTACACCTGGACTCACTCCATGTTTACAAACAGCTCCCTCAGGTCAGCAACACCCTCCTATGCCTGGTATCAACTTAGCTCTTTTAAGCAATAAAAGGCTTAATTTTATATGCCTTTTCGATAAAAAGTGCTATGACACATTTTTATAAAGTGAAGTAAAAACATAGTTTCTTGACCATTTCTGAGAGAACTTCATAACCTTTGAGGTAACAATTATGATGTTATAAAATGAAATCACTGATTTTTAAATTCACTTTTCTATTAGTTAGCTTTATTCTTTCTATTTGTAAAGCAACTAACATTTCCTCCCCCATTCCTCCTTTTTAATCCAAAAGACATTGCTTTCACTTAAGCCAAAGCATCATATAATCATTCATACTTTATGTTTCTTTCTTGACAGAACCATATTGCAATAAGCATTTAGGAGTTTAACTGATCAATCTTTACAAATGAATATTTTAAATAAAATATATATATATATTTTAAAGATTTTATTTATTTGAGACAGAGAGAATGAGAGAGAGCACATGAGAGGGGGGAGGGTCAGAGGGAGAAGCAGACTCCCTGCCGAGCAGGGAGCCCAATGCGGGACTTGATCCAGGGACTCCAGGATCATGACCTGAGCCGAAGGCAGTCGCCTAACCAACTGAGCCACCCAGGCGCCCTAAATAAAATATTCTAATATAAATGACCAAGAAGAAGGTAGTTTGCATGATCTATACGAAAATTAAAATTTAAAATAGGGACTCCCATTACTGCACTCTGCAATACTGAGGCTTCCAAACACATTCAACAATTATTTATCAAACATTTGCTGTAATGTGAACTATAACAAAATTAGTTTACAGGATATTGTTGGAAGAAATAAAACATATGCATAAAATCAATCAAGATAGACAGGGCAAGTATTAATTCTATTTTGCAGAAGAGAGATCCAGAAAGATTATATGACTATCCTTGGTATCTGTAGGAACAGAAAAAAAGATATCACTTCAAGTGGGCATTTTGTCCCGTTTTTCTTTTCTTTTTTTTTCTAAATAGGCTCCATGCTTAGCATGGAGCTCAACATGGGGCTTGAACTCAGGACCCTGGGATCAAGACCCTGATGCTTAACTGACTGGGCCATCCAGGCGCCCCTGTCCCCTGCTTTTGAAGAGCTCTTTACAAAAAACTTTTGCAAACATTATCTCATTCAGTACATAAGGCTTTGCAACATTAAGTGGTCAGGGAATTTGAAGTAGAACAGAGTTCCTTATGGGGCAGGGTTAGTCAGGTAATGGATAGGAGACTTGCAAAAATGACTGTATTTGTACTAGCAAATACAAGGGGAAAATATCATGATGGAAGGCAAGGATAACAGGCACACCCAGGTGGGTCTGGAGAAAGAGCAGCAAAAGCATAGTCTGGGGGAAAAAATGTGTAAAAGACTAAGGAAGACATATGGTTATAGCTGATAAGTCCTTTGAATACCAGAATAAAGAAGAGGTGAACATGAGAAAGAGTGGGAGAGCATGGCTGGCAACTGCAGGAATCTCTGTGCGAGAGAGTATGAGGGCCTGAAATCTGCATTATGGATATGCAGAGGAAAAAGGAAATAAAGCCCAAAGGCACTGGTAACTTAAAAGGGATGAGGAAAAGAATTTTAAGGCAGTCCTAAGGTTTCACTTACGCTTGAGGAATAGAAAAACACAAAGAAATAACTCGCCGAAGTCCAGTTTTGAGGACCCTCCCCCATTTCCAGGAGCCCTTTAAAACTGTTACATATTAATTGTGATGCACTTTCCCCTCTATTCCTGCACAATGGTTGGCGCGGGCGGGGGGGGGGGTTGTCCTAACTTTACAGTCACACTAACTCCCCCCTTTCCTTGACCAGTGTGTAACCCTTACTGAAAGAATCTCTGTTATGGATAGATGGAACTCCTGCTTCCGGAACCTCTGTATGTTTAAGGATTCTCAAATAAATTCTAGCTAACGACCTACCAATTTCAAGCTATATATGGTACAAGACAATAGCCATACAATAAAAGAACATGGCCAGTCCCTTGGAAATAGGTTGAAATCGGATTCTATGACTTCTGCGACGGCCTCTGGTCCCTAAAGACTTCTGGAAATCAGGTCTCCCTCCAAGCTACAGTACAGTGAACAGCACGCACTCAGGCCCCTTCCCAGGAACCCGCCCCCAACCCCCACCTTCAAGGCCGGGTTCGTGAGTAGAATCCCATTTTCCATGGCCCACTGGATCTGCTGGGCGGCTCTGTGCAGGCCCGGGCAGCGGAGGCAGGAGGGGCTTCGCGCACGGGAAGGGCCCCGAGCGACCAGGGATAGTCTCATCTTCCTCTTGCTGCCCACCCCTCCAGTCTCTCCAGCTCCAGGAAAACCGAAAACGGACACTGGGGCCCCCCCATCCCTCCCGGATCTCTCCCATCCCCGGAAGCGACAAGGCCCAGCGGCACCCCAGTTCCCGTTTCTCAGGGCAAAGAAGGGGTCTGTGGGTGAAACAGCCGAGCGCCCAGAGCCGCCCCACCCCCACCCCCCAAAATGCCTGGGCCTGGCTTCCTGCCAGGCCCGCAGCATCGGTTACCCGGTGTTGGAAGGCGCCGCTCGCTGCCGGGCGGGGCGGGCTGCTGCAGAGTCGGCGGTGGGGTCTGCGTCTGGAGAAGTGGCGGCGGCTCGGCGTCCGGGGGCCTGAGGCCCGGAGTGGGGCCGGGCAAAGGGGCGCAGCGCCGCCGCTTCGGGGAACCAGGGCTCAGCAGCGCCGCCTCGAACTCCATGGGCCGCTTCAACGTCGCCCCGCACGCCATGCCGCCGAGGGCCCAGGGACCAGGAGCGGACGCGGAGGTAACTGCGGCCCAACCTCCAGCTCCTCAGCGGAGCTCGCAAGCCTAGCCGGCTCCAATGGCGCCTCCAGCACCCGGCAGCGGCTCTGGCCCCGCCTCCTGTGACGTCACGGGCCCTGGCCACCGCCAGGCAGAGGGGGAGAAGCCGGAAGAGGGCCGCTCTGGGAGGCCGGTCAGCCACGTTCCGGTCCGCGGCGCCCCCCGCTGAGGAAATGGAACAGTCTGGGCGGAGAGTTGGTCTCCAGGCAACCTCGGGAAGGCCCCCACCCCCGCCTCCGCCCCTCCCGGGGTCCCATCATCCCCCACCCCCACCCCGGGTCCCCCCAGTTCCTCGAGCCTTCGCGCCGGGGTGGCCCCTTAGGTTTTCGCACCTGCGCGGCAGTGGCGTGGGGGAGGGGCGAGCTCAGAGAGGCCGGTTGAGAGGGCGCGGGGGTCGGGTGTCTCTGGGTCCGGTAAACCTCCGATCTAGGCCGCTCTAGTCCCCGTAGTGGAAGAGAAGGGCATTCTAAAAGGTCTTCAAGGGCATTCCCGAGTCCAGGGAAGTCTTCACTTAAGCATAACCTGAGATCTGAGTATGGACTTTAGGAAGTCCACCAACACCATGAAATTGTGTGCACAATTGTGTATATGTATCTTGGGAAAGATGACCCATATCTTCAGCAGCTCATCAAAGGGGTCTGCTACTCACAATAGTTAAACACAAAACCCACTGGCTTAAATCACCCTGGAATGGTGTCAGAGTGTTAAGGACTTAAACAGGTAACTGATTGCCAGTCTCCGCCTCTGACCTGGCAGCTCAGTGCTTCCTCGGGTCTATGAGAATTCTTTACAGCAGGGACAGATGTAAAATGCCTTTGATAAATCTGGAAAGATACATAGATAACAGGAGGGTTCCACTTCCAGAAACTGTATGTGCTTATGTATTACTGAGAAACAGGTCAAATGCTTTCAAACGGACCACCAAAGAATCTGTGATCCAAAAAAGGTTAAAACCTTTCTATAACTATTCATATACATTGAATAATGGCCATTCCTCCTGGGATCTGTCTGCTTCAACATAGCTCTGGGGGTTTCCAGTACAGTGCAAGTTTCAGATACTCTTCTCTAATAGGCCATATCCCAGATCAGCGTGCCCCAATAGTTGAGTTGGAAAATATGGTCATACTACCTCAGTCCCATTCCTTGTCCCTTTTCTGTTGCTTTTCTCTGGATCTTCCCTAATTTCTCCAGATTTTATAAAGATCAGATCACAGGTCAAGTTTTTTTTATCTTTTTTTTTTTTTTTAAAGATTTCATTTCTTTATTTGAGATACAGAGAGAGAAAGGGAGAGAGAGAGAGAGAACGCACAAGAGGCAGAGGGAGAGGGACAAGCTGTCTCCCCATTGAACAGGGAGCCCGACATGGGGCTGGATCCCAGGACCCCAGGACCACCACCTGAGCTGAAGGCAGCTGCTTAACCGACTGAGTCACCCAGGCACCCCTGTACTTATCTTTGACAAATAACAGAAATAATTCTAAGATGACTAAACATACTGATGTCAAATTTATTTTATCCCATCTCTTTTTCATTAGGACATAAGTAAGGTTTACAATAGGCTAGTAAGCTAGAAATAGAATATGAGGGCCAAACTAAAAAGATATCACAATTATCCTAAAGTTAAATATGTCTGTGACTGAATTTGAAACAGTTCTGAGCTTCCTGGTTGCCAGGGCAAAAATTAAAACATAGTATATGGCATCCTTTTTTTAAAAAAAGATTTTATTTGACAGAAAGAGAACACAAGTAGGCAGAGCAGCAGGCAGAGGTAGAGGGACAAGCAGGCTCCCTGCTGAGCAGAGAGCCCCACACGGGACTCGATCCCAGAACCCCCGGGTTAACGACCTGAGCCAAAGGCAGACACCCAAGTGACCCAGCCACCCAGGCGCCTGGCATCTTTTTTTTTTTTTTAATAGTACATGGTATCTAAAAGGAATTAGTGCATCAGAGAAGACAGACCATACATTTTTTTCCATAGGTAAAAATGCTAATTCTAAAGGTAGTTGCTCATGTGACTTTATTAGGAACCAGTGAATGATATAACAAAGCAATCAAAAAGATTTGAACAACAGGGCGCCTGGGTGGCTCAGTTGGTTAAGCGACTGCCTTCGGCTCAGGTCATGATCCTGGAGTCCCGGGATCGAGTCCTGCATCGGGCTCCCTGCTCAGTGGAGAGCCTGCTTCTGCCTCTCTCTCTGCCTGCCTCTCTGCCTACTTGTGCTTTCTCTCTGTGTGTCAAATAAATAAATAAAATCTTTAAAAAAAAAAAAAAAAAGATTTGAACAACAAATGCAAAAGCTAAATTCATATAGATATTTCTTATTATGCTCAACAAAAGCCAAAGACATAAAAGTAACCTAGTGATGACTATTTTTTAAGGGGCTTGTCTAATGTGTAAATTGTTTTCTGTGGTCTAAAGTGGTCCAAAGTTAGAACTTAGAATGTTTGAAAAGTGTGTCCCCTGGGTCATCATTAACAGCACTTTTTCTAGCTAGGGGGTTTTGCTAAGTGCTTTGATAATCAGTCTCTTCCCTATGATCCTTTAAAACTTTGAGCGTGCCTTGTAATATTAGTGTTTTAAAACAGGAAGTTATAATTTGTTTACATATTTGACTGTGCATCAAAACTATCAATTCCTTGAGAATAATAACCAGGCCTCATTCCTCTGTGTTTCCCCATCCCAGCACAGTGCTTGAATACAGTGGGGGTAGGCATAGAATAAATATTGGTCAAATGCATAAATGGTAATTATTCTGAGGTTGTTCTCTCTGTCCCTGAGAGTTGATAGTCCACATTGCTGAGTAAGGGTGGATTCAGATGATTCAGAAACCAACCAAGTAGGTGGTATATCCTATTATAAGTTGCAGTTGACAGTGGCCCAACCAGAGAGAGATCCTTGAGGGAAGCAGATGGGCTGCTCTGACAGCCACTTGTTGTGGTGTCTCCTTATGGGGTCACCACAGTACAGGTCTGCATTGCTCTGCATATCCAGACACTTGACCAATCATACACATGCACACACATACATACACAGTACTAATTACCAGGCACTATGCTCTCATGGTTGAGGTTACTGTGGTATGAAAAGAGACATGGTTCCTGTCCTTCTAGAGCTTCCAGTCTGTTAGAGATGGCAGACAATCAAATAATCACAACGACAAATACATAATCACAAACTGTGACAAGGACTAGGAAGGAAAAGGACAGAATATTATGAGAGAGTACAACAGACATCTTAACTAGTCTTGGAGAGTAATGAAGACTTCCCTGAAGAAGTGACATTTGAGGGGCGCCTGGGTGGCTCGGTCGTTAAGCGTCTGCCTTCGGCTCAGGTCATGATCCCAGGGTCCTGGGATGGAGCCCCGCATTGGGCTCCCTGCTCTGCAGGAAGCCTGCTTCTCCCTCTCCCACTCCCCCTGCTTGTGTTCTCCCTCTTGCTGTGTCTCTCTCTGTCAAATAAATAAATAAAATCTTAAAAAAAAAAAAAAGTGACATTTGAGCTAGGAGTTAACTAAGCAAAGACAGATTGGGAACATTTCAGTCCGAGGGGACAGCATATCCAGTATCTTGTTATAAGAAAGGCCATAATGTGTTTGAAGAATCAAAGGAAGTCTCAAGTGGCTGTGGTACAAAGCAGGAATGAAGAGAGTCAGGGAGGAAAAACTGATGAGGAAGGCAGGAGCCTGATCATTTAATGCCCTGTTGGCTGCCAAGAGATTTTTTACCTTTATCTTCTTTTTTTTTTTAAGATAAACTTTATTTGTTTCTTTTTTAATTTTTATTTTTTTGGAGAGAGTGCAGGAGCAGGGCAGAGGGAGAATCCTAAGCAGGCTCCACACCCAGCACAGAGCCCAACCTAGGGCTTGATCTCAAGATCCTGAGATCATGACCTGAGCTGAAATCAAGAGGGTGCTCAACCAACTGAGCCACCCAATCACCCCTACCTTTATCTTAAGAGCAGTGGGAAGGCAGTTCCAGGGTTAAGGTGGGAACAAAAGAGCTGAAGTATGATTAGATTTACATTTGAAAAGATCCCTAGCTGCTGTATGGAGAACTGGTTGGAGGAGAGCAGGGGTGGATGGAAATCAGTAGAGGTTATTGTATCTGTCCAGATGCACGCCTTGTCGTATTAGTTTTATAATATTACAAGGAACCTCCCACCTCCCAGCACACACAGTCTTTCATATCCCCACCTGTGGGTGTTTCTCTGCTAGTTCATCCTGTGAAAGCTCTGCAGTAGGTCTCTCATGCTCTGTTTACTGGTACCAGCAGTTCTCTGACCCAGGGGCATGGCTGGGCTAAAGCTGGGGATGGGAATGAAAGGAAAGAAGGATACCATCTTTGCCTAAAGTTTTCAAAGGAGTTGTCTATATTTGCTGTCTCCTTTTACATGCTTCCTACCCACCAAGCATCAACCCACATCAGTCTAATTTCTGCCCCTCCCATTCCACTAAAAGAGGTAAAGTCACCAATGATCTCCAAGCTATGGAGAGAAGCAGACTGACACAAGCAAAGTTTAGAAGATAAAGTGAACACTGGAACCTGGCTGGCTCAGTTGGGAGAGCATGTGACTCTTGATCTTCGGGTTATGAGTTCAAGTCCCATGTTGGGTGTAGAGGTTACTGAAAAAGATGTTAACTTTAGAAAATAATAAAATTTTAAAAAACAAACAAAAGATAAAATGAACAGAACTTGGTGAGGATTACGTATGGAGGTGAGAGAGATGAAGGACTCAGGTATGACTCTTTCCCAGTGCCATTTTCCAAGGAAGTTTTTATCAGGTAAGGACCAGACTGGGGAGGAAGTTATGCGTAGTTTTGTACATGTTGAGTTAGAGATCCCTTTAAAGCATCATGTGGGATTTTCAAGTGGGGAGTGTGTGTATAAATCTGTGGGTCTGGAATTCAGAAGTCTGGGTTGGAGAAAAAACTAGAATCATTAGTGTAAAAATGGTAATTGAAGTTATGGGGGAACTGGGATTGTCTAGGGTAGGAATTCTTAGCCATTTTTAAAAATGTTTTAATTTTCGGATAGTCTATCAATATCCATTGGCTATCCATTGGATACTAATAGACTACCTGGAAATATGTAATATTTACCCATTGGATATTAATAAACTATCAGGAACTATATAATATAAAGGCAAAATATCTTGAGATTTAAGAAACATACTGCAAAGGGAATTCTTCTGTTTTAAATTTTATTTTTAAGTAGTCTCTACACCCAACGTGGGGCTCAAACTCACAACCCCAAGATCAAGAGTCACGTGCTCTACCAACTGAGCCAGGAGCCCCAGGAAATTCTAATAATGGCCTGAAACAAAGAGTACCAAATTATCTGAGCAAGACCTAGGAATTGGGGTAGAAGTCAGGAGAGAAGTGGTAAAATCCATCCAAAGTTTTCATGTGAGTGGAGAATGGAGAAATAAAAGCATTCTACAGATCATATCTTGTTGGGGGAAGGGAAGGAAGAAGTGGGGGAAGAAAGCATCTCTGTAAGGCAAATAGTTGGTATTTTTTTATATGACAATAGAAAAATATGTGTGCAATAATAAGTATAAGGAAAGGAGAAGAAATTGTAAATGAAAATGGAGAAGTATGGTAGAACTCAAAAATTAACAAGAAAAAGAAAAAGAGGGAGCCAATGGTAATTTGATAAAATGAGTGGAATCAGCAAAGTAAAATAAATAATAAACATAGTCTCAATTGACAGAACTGAGTGCTATCAATTGCCATTAAATGTAAATAAACAGAACTATCCCACTGAAAGACAGATTGTCAGACTGAGTTAAAAATGAACCCAACTAGGGGCACCTGGGTGGCTCAGTGGGTTAAGCATCTGCCTTTGGCTCAGGTCATGATCCCAGGGGGACTGAGCCCTGTGTGGGACTCCCTGCTCAGCTAGGAGCCTGCTTCTCTCTCTCGCTCTGCCTCTCCCCCATGCTTGTGCTCTCTCTCTCTCTCTCTCAAATGGATGAATAAAATCTTAAAAAAAAAAAAATGAACCCAACTATGTACTGTATATAAGAAACAGGTTTAAAGTGCAGTGATAAAGGGGTGCCTGGGTGGCATAGTTGGTTAAGTGTCTGACTCTTGTTTTCAGTTCAGGTTGTGATCTCAGGGTCCTGAGATCGAGCCCCACACCAGGCGCCACACTCAGGGTGGAGTCTGCTTGAGATTCTCCCTCTCCCTCGCTCCTCACTCCCCTCCCCACTCTCCCCCCCCACCAGTCTCTCTCTTTCTCTCCCTCAAATAAATAAATCTTAGATTTTATTTATTTATTTATTTGAGAGAGTGTGAGAGCAAGAGAGATCACAGAGGCAGAGGGAGAGGGAGAAGCAGACCCACTGCTGAGCGGAGAGCCTGACATGGGGCTCGATCTGATCACCCTGAGATCATGACCTGAGCTGAAGGCAGATGCTTAACCAACTAAGCCACCCAGGCGCGCCCCCCCTTTTAAAGATTTTATTCATCCATTTGGAGAGAGTGAGAGCGAGAGAGATAAAATAAATAAATAAATCTTAAAATAAAAATGCAGTGATAAAGAAAAGTTGAAAATAAGGAGTGGGCAAGGCAAATCCAGCAAATACTAAGTAAAAGGAAGGCAGAAGTGGCAATGTTAATATCAGTAGGAATCTAAAGAAAAAGAACTCAGTGGGATAATATGATACAATAATAGAAAGCATAATTTAAGAAGTTTTAATAATTATAAACTAAACAACATGGCAGCTAAATATACAAAGCAAAAACTACTAAAGGGCTCCTGGCTGGCTCAGTGGGTAGAGCAGGCAACTCTTGATCTCTGGGTCATGAGTTCAAAGCCCACATTGGGCGTAGAGCCTACTTAAAAACAAATAATAAAAATAAAAATATATATGTATTAGAAAGGCAAAGAGAACTTGATAGAAATACAATCATATTGTGATTAAATAGATTTAGTACTGAATAATAGGCAAGAACATAAAGGAACTGAGCAGGGAGCCCAACATGGGACTTGATCCCAGGAACCTGAGATCATGACCTGAGCCAAAGTCTGATGGTTAACCGACTGAGCCACCCAGGCACCCCTAAACAAATTTGGCTTAATAGTCATTTATGGATCCTAACATCCATTGAATGGAGAATATCCTTTTTTCAATATGCACATGAATCATTTACAAAATTAGACCATATACTTGTGTCACAAAGAAAACATAAATGTATTTTTTTCAAAAACAGATTTATAGAGTACACTTTAATTATAATCCAATAAAATTAGAAATACATAATAAAAAGGTGAAGGGGAGGCACCTGGTTAGCTCAGTGAATAGAACATGCAACTCTTTTTTTTTTTTAAGATTTTATTTATTTTTTTGACAGAGAGAGATATAGTGAGAGCAGGAACACAAGCAGGGGGAGTGGGAGAGGGAGAAGCAGGCTTCCCGCAGAGCAGGGAGCCCGATGTGGGACTCGATCCCAGGACCCTGGGATCATGACCTGAGCCGAAGGCAGACGCTTAACGACTGAGCCACCCAGGCGCCCAGAACATGCAACTCTTGATCCCAGTGTCATGAGTTTGAGCCCCACATTGGGTGTAGAGAGCACTAAAAAAAAAATAAGTTAAGAAAAAGGTGATAGGTAAATCTTTGAATGCCTGGAAATTAATAAGCATATTCCTAGATAAAATTGAAATCAAAGAGGAAATAAAAATTGAAATTGTAAACTAGAAAGCAATAAAAAAGAGAACATTTCAGATTAAAACATATACACAGCAAACAGTTCCTTCTGTAGTCAGGGCAAATTTTATAGCCTAGTGCCTTCATTATTGAAAATGAAATACTGAAAAAATACATGAACTTACAATTCATCTTAAGAAATTAGATAAACAGGGTACCTGGGTGGCTCAGTTGGTTAAGCAGCTGCCTTCGGCTCAGGTCATGATCCTGGAGTCCGGGGATGGAGTCCCGCATCGGGCTCCCTGCTCGGCGGGGAGTCTGCTTCTCCCTCTGACCCTCCTCCCTCTCATGCTCTCTGTCTCTCATTCTTTTTTTTTTTTTTTAGATTTTATTTATTTATTTTTTGAGAGAGAGAACACATGAGAGGGAGGAGGGTCAGAGGGAGAAGCAGACTCCTCAGTGCATTTTATGAAGCTAACGTAATTTTAAAACCAAAGTCTGATAAAGATAATTCCAAAAGAGAACTATTGCTCATCTTTACTAAAGAATAGAGGCAAAAATTCCAAATAAAATATTTGCAAATGAAATTCAATACACAAAAATAACACACTGTGACCTAACTGGGTTATTTCAAACATATGAGGGTGATTAGAATATCAGGAAATGTGGGCGCCTGGGTGGCTCAGTTGGTTAAGTGACTGCCTTCGGCTCAGGTCGTGATCCTGGAGTCCCTGGATGGAGTCCTGCATCGGGCTCCCTGCTCGGCAGGGAGTCTGCTTCTCCCTCTGACCCTCCCCCTTCTCATGTGCTCTCTCTCATTCTCTCTCTCTCAAATAAATAAATAAAATCTTAAAAAAAAAAAAAAAGAATATCAGGAAATGTAATTCACAAACTTCATGAATCAAAGAAAAGCCTTAAGATCATATTGGAAGATGCTGAAAGGTCTCAATAAAATTCAATAGCCATTCTTAATACGAATGTACAGTTTGCTCTAATCACATGCCAAAAGCAAGCTTGCCCTATCATTTAAGGACACAGGCAAATTCAAATTCTCTAAAATACATGAGAACCACATTCGTGAGAATAAATAATGAAAAGAAAAAATGCTTAACATTAAGAAATGGAGAGAAATTACTTAAATATGAAAAAGACTTTATCTCTAACCAACAGACACTAGCATTCCAAATGGTGAAATTCTCAAACTACTTTGTTTAAAACTAGACAGGGATGACCACAATAACCATTGTTATTACATATTGCCTTGGAATTACTATCATAGAGATTAAAACAAGATAAGACATTGTATAAACATTGGAAAAGAAGAGGTACTAATTGGGGCACCTGGGTGGCTCAGTCGGTTAGGTGTCTGCCTTCAGCTTGGGTCATGATCCCAGGGTCCTGGGATTGAGTCCCACCTCGGGCTCCCTAATCAGCGGGGAGTCTGCTTCTCCCTCTGCCTCTGCCTCTCTCTCTCTCTGTCTCTCATGAATAAATAAATAAAATCTTTTTTAAAAAATGTATTAATTATGCTGATATCAACAATGACAAAAAAACTACTAGAATTAATAAGAGAACTTGATAAGGCAGGTGGCTACAAGGTAAATGTATTTTTTAAATTTTTATTTAAATGTATTTTATTTTTAGAGAGAGAGCATAAGCGGGGGTGGAGGGAGGAGGAGACAAAGAGAGAGAAACCCAAGCAGGCTCCACTCAAAGCACAGAGCCTGACATGGGGCTTGATCTCTCATCCCTGAGATCACGAGCAGAGTGGAAATCAAGAGTTGGACATTCAACCTACTGAAACACCCAGGTACCCCCCAAGGTAAACATTTTTTTAAAAAAAACAATAGTGTGGGGGTGCCTGGGTGGCTCTGTCAGTTAAGTGTCCAACTCTTGATTTCAGCTCAGGTCTTGATCTCAGGGTCATGAGATCAAGCCCCACATTGGGCTTTGTGCTGAGCACGGAGCCTGCTTAAGATTCTCGCTCTCCCTCTCTCTCTGACCCTCTCCCCTGCTCACACTTGCTCTCTCTCTCTAAAATAAAAAAAACCAACAACACTAAAAAACAATAACTTTTCTTAAAAATATTTTATTTATTTGTCAGAGAGAGAAAGAGAGATCACAAGCAGAGGGAGCTGCAGGCAGAGGGAGCATCAGGCAGGGGGAAGCAGGCTCCTCGCCAAGCAAGGAGCTCAATGCAGGACTTGATCCCAGGACCCTGGGATCATGACCTGAGCAGAAGGCAGACACTTAATCGACTGAGCCACCCAGGCGTCCCAATAATTTTTTCTTTTCTTTTTTTTTTTTAAGATTTTTTTATTTATTTGATAGAGAGAGATACAACGAGAGAGGGATCACAAGCAGGGGGAGTGGGAGAGGGAGAAGCAGGCTTCCCGCTGAGCAGGGAGCCCGATGTGGGGCTCGATTCCAAGACCCTGGGATCATGACCTGGGCAGAAGGCAGATGTAAGGACTGAGCAACCCAGGCGCCCCCCAATAATGTTTTTCTATACTTAAGATAAACAACTACATGGGGCACCTGGCTATCTTGGGTGGAGTGTGACTCTGGATCTCAGGGTTGTGGGTTCAAACCCCACATTGGATGTAGACATCACTTGAAAATAAAATCTTAAAAAAAAAGAAGTAAACAACTACCAATGGAAATGGAAAAATTTTATTCTCAATAACATTATAAAATATCTAGGAACAGACCAAATCTCTTATGAACATTGATGCAAAAATTCTCAGCCAAATACTAGCAAAAAGAATTCAGCAGCATATTAAAGGACCCATGAGCAAGTGGGTTTTATTCCTGGAACGGAAGAATTATTCAACGTATGAAAATTGATCAATGTAATACACCAAAGCAACAAAATAAAGAAATAAACCCAAATAGCCATCTCAATTGATGCAGGAAAAGCACTGATGAAATTCAACATCCTTTGCTGATAACAATACTCAACAAAATTACTGCAACATAATAAAAAGCACATATGACAAACCCACAGCAAACATCATATGCAACAGTAGAAGAATAAAATTTTTCCTCTAAGCTCAAGCACCAGGCAAGGATGATCAGTTTTACTACTTCTGTTCAACATAGTACTGGAAGTTCTAGCCAACAATTAGGTAAGAAAAATAAATAAATAAATAAACAAATAAACAAATAAATGAATGGCCTTCAAAATCAAAAGGAAGAGGTAAAATTATTTCTGTTTGCTGATGAGATGATCTTTTTTTTTTTTTTTAAGATTTTTATTTATTTCTTTATTTGACAGAGAGAGACACAGCGAAAGAGGGAATACAAGCAGGGGGAATGGGAGAGGGAGAAGCAGGCTTCCCGCTGAGCAGGGAGCCCGATGCGGGGCTGGACCCCAGGACCCTGGGATCATGACCTGAGCCGAAGGCAGACGCTTAACGACTGAGCCACCCAGGCGCCCCTTTTTTGTTGTTTTTAAAGATTTTATTTATTTATTTGACAGAGAAAGACACAGCGAGAGAGGGAACACAAGCAGGGGGAGTGGGAGAGGGAGAAGCAGGCTTCCCACAGAGCAGGGAGCCCGATGCGGGGCCCGATCCCAGGATCCTGGGATCATGACCGGAGCCGAAGGCAGACCCTTAACGACTGAGCCACCCAGGTGCCCCTGATGATATGATCTTATATGTAGAAAACCCTAAAGACCCCACAAAAAAGCTGTTAGAACTAATAAATGAATTCAGCTAAGTAGCAGTATATGATAAGTCAACACACAAAGATCATTTACTATACATGGACAGTGAGGATTCTGAAAAGGAAATTATGAAAACAATTCCATTTACATAGCACCAAAAATAAAATAATTTGGGATTGGGGTGCCTGGGTGGCTATCAGTTAAGCATTCAACTCTTGATTTTGGCTCAGGTCATGATCTCAGGGTCATGAGATCAAGCCTCGCATTGGGCTGCAATCAGAGCGAAGTCTGCTTGAGATTCTCTCTTCCCCTGCCCCTCCCCCCACTCATGCTCTCTTTCTCTCTCTCAAATAAATAAATAAATCTTTAAAAAAAAGTCTTTAAAAGAATAGTTAGGGATTAACTTAACCAAAGAGATGAAAGACTTGTACAATGCAAACTACACAAAACATTGCTGAAAGAAATTAAGGAAGACATAAATAAATGAAAACATGTCTCATGTTCATAGATTGGAAGACTTAATATTGTTAAAATATCATCTGTACCTCTGAAACAAATAATGCAATATATGTTAAGAAAAAAAAAAAAGAAGAAGAAGAAAGTAGCGGGAGGGGAAGAATGAAGCGGGGGAAATAGGAGGGGTAGATGAACCATGAGAGACGATGGACTCTGAAAAACAAACTGAGGGTTCTAGAGGGGAGGGGGGTGGGAGGATGGGTTAGCCTGGTGGTGGGTATTGAGGAGGGCACATTCTGCATGGAGCACTGGGTGTTATGCACAAACAATGAATCATGGAACACTTCATCTAAAACTAATGATGTAATGTATGGGGATTAACATAAGAATAAAAAATGTTAAACAAAACCCCCCCCCAAAAAATTGTTAAAATATCAATACTACCAGAAGCAACCTACACTTTAAATGCAATTTTATCAAAATCCCAATGACATTTTTTGCTGAGATAGAAAAACCCATCCTAAAATTCAGATGGAATCTAAAGGGGCCAGAATAGCCAAAACAATATTAAAAAGAAGAACAGGGGTGCCTGGGTCCAACTCTTGGTTTGGGCTTGGGTTTTGATCTCGGGTTCAGGGGATCCAGCCCTGTGTTGGGCTCCAGGCATAGCATGGAGTCTACTTGGGCTTCTCTCTCTCCCGAAAATAAATAAATAAATAAATAAATCTTAAAAAAAAAAAAAAAAAAGAAAAAAGAACAGGGGCACCTGGGTGGCTAAGTCAGTTAAGCGTCTGCCTTTGGCTTAGGTCATGATCCCAGGGTCCTGGGATGGAGCCCCACATTGGGCTCCCTGCTCAGCGGGTTGTCTGCTTCTCCCTCTGCCTGTAGCTTCCCCTGCTTGTGCTTTCTCACTCTCTCTCTGTCAAATAAATAAATAAAATATTTAAAAAAAATTAAAATTAAAAACAAAACAAAACTGGAAGACTTATACTTCTACTTATTATTATTTTTTAAGATTTTATTTATTTGATAGAGACACAGCGAGAGCAGGAACACAAACAGGGGGAGTGGGAGAGGGAGAAGCAAGCCTCCCATGGAGCAGGGAGCCCGACCCCAGGACCCTGGGATCATGACCCGAGCCGAAGGCAGACGCTTAACGACTGAGCCACCCAGGCGCCCCATACTTCTACTTACATTACTACATTACTTACATCCCTACAACGTTACAATAATCAGATCAGTATGGTATTGGCATAAAGACAAGCATATAGACCAACAGAACAGAATAGAGAGCCCAGAAATAAACCATCACATATATGGTCAAATGATTTTTGAAAAGGGGGCCAAGACCGTTCAACAAGGAAAGAACAATCTTTTCAATAAATGGTGCTGGGAAAACTGGGCATTCACATGCAAAAGAGTGGACCTTTACCTAACACCATATATAAAAATTAACTCAAAATGGATCCATGACCTAAATGTAAGACATAAAATAATAAAATTCTTAGAAGAAAACACAGGACAAAAACTTCACAACCTTGGATTTGGCAGTGACTTCTTGGATATGACACCAAAGGCACTGATAACAGAAAAAAAGGATTACATGAAAAATTTAAAAATTTGTGCATCAAAAAACACTGTCCAGGGCGCCTGGGTGGCTCAGTCATTAAGTGTCTGCCTTCGGCTCAGGTCATGATCCCAGGGTCCTGGGATCGAGTCCCACATCGGGCTCCCTGCTCTGCGGGAAGCCTGCTTCTCCCTCTCTCGCTCCCCCTGCTTGTGTTCCTGCTCTCGCTATGTCTCTGTCAAAAAAAAAAAAATCTTAAAAAAAAAAACACAACACTGTCCACAGAGTAAAAATGCAACTCAAAAAACAGGAGAAAATATTGGCAAATCATATATCTGATAAGGGATTAATATCCCGAATATATAGAGAATTTCTAAAACTCAACAAGAACAAAAAAATCTGATTTAAAAATGGGCAAAGGAATGGAATAAACATTTCTCCAAAGAAGATATATGAATGGCCAGTAATCACAAGAAAAGATGCTCAACATCACTAATCGTTAGGGAAATGCAAATAAAAACTATAATGATACCACCTCATACCCAGTAGGGCAGCTAATAAAAAACCAGAAAATATCAAATGTTGGGGAGGATGTAGAAAAATTGGAATCCTTGTGCACTGTTGATGGGAATGTAAAATAACAGCCACTGAAGAAAATAGTATGGTGGTTGCTCACAAAGTTAAAAATGGAATTACCATATGATCCAGCAATTCCACTTCTGGGTATATTCAAGAGTTGAAAACAGGGTCTTGAAGAAATATTTATACACCCATGTTTGTAGCAGGATTATTCACAATAGCCAAAACATGGAAGCAACCCAAGTATCCGCTGGACTGATGAATGGATAAGCAAAATGTGGTATATACAAACAGTGAAATATTTCAGCCTTAAAAAGGAAGAAAATTCTAAAAAAGTAAAAAATAAAAAAACAACAAAAAATTTTTTGAAGATTTTATTTATTTATTTGACAAAGAGAGAGAGAGAGCAGAAGCAGGGGGAGCAGCAGAGGGAGAGGGAGAAACAGGCTCCCCACTGAGCAGGGAGCCCGATGCGGGGGCTCGATCCCAGGACCGTGGGATCATGACCCGAGCTGAAAGCAGATGCTTAACCGAGTGAGCCACTCAGGTGCCCCAACAAATTTTTTTTTTTTTTAAGATTTTTAAAATTTATTTATTTGACAGAGAGAGAGATAGCGAGAGAGGGAACACAAGCAGGGGGAGTGTGAGAGGGAGAAGCAGGCTTCCCACAGAGCAGGGAGCCCGATGCGGGGCTCGATCCCAGGACCCTGAGATCATGACCTGAGCCGAAGGCAGACGCTTAACGACTGAGCCACCCAGGTGCCCCCCAAGAAAAATTTTTTTAAAAAGGAAGGAAATTCTGCAATATGTTACAACATGGATGAACTCTGAGGATATTATGCTAAGTGAAATAAACCAGTCACAAAAAGACAAATACTATATGATTCCACTTCTATGAAGTACTTAGGGTAGTCAAGGTCATAAAGACAGTACAAGTAAAGGTGGTTGTCAGGGGTGGAGGGGAGGAGAGATCGGGGAGTTATTGTTTAATAGGTATAGAGCTTCGGTTTTAGAAGATGAAAATAGTTACGGAGCTGGATGGTGGTGATTGCTGTACAGCCATGTAAATGTCCTTAATGACATTGAACCACGTACTTAAAAATGGTTAAGATGAGGCTGGCTCAATCAGCAGAGTGTGCGACTCTTGATATAGGGGTCATGAGTTTGAGCCCTATATGGGGTGTAGAGATTACTAAAATAAATAAATAATCTTAAAAAATGGTTAAGATGACAATTCTTGTTTTTTAGTTTTTAATTTTTTAAAAATCCAGTATCATTAACATACGCCGTTATATCAGGATGGTAAATTTTATGTGTATTCTGTCACAATAAAAAAAAAAAAAAAGAAAAAAACACCTAAAGATAAGTTGAACAAAGTCACAGGTCATATATGGAGAATATGGTGAAATGTTATTGAAAACCATAAAATTGGAGCTAGACAAAAAAAAAGTTATTTGTTCTTGGGTAACAATGTTATAAAAAATTTTTTTAATTATTTATATTAATGCAATTCTAGTTAGACTCCTGACAGGCAGGTTTTTTTTTTTTTTAAATACATTGAATTGAATTGTTAAAATAATCTTAAATCCATATGGAAGAATATAAGCCCCAGAATAACCAAAGAAAGTATAAAAATGAAGTATAGTGAAGGGGGACTACTTGCTTAACTAGATGTCAGAATATTCATAAAACTGCTGTAATCAAAGTAATATAATGTTGGCATAGGACTAGCTCTAAAACTAGATCTTAGTGTATTAGATAGTTCAGCATGTGACAATGTGGTGTCATTTGTCACAGAGGGAAAACATGGTTCCTTTTAGTAAACGATGCTGTTGAACTGGTTCTGTATATGGAAGAAAATAATTTTTTTTTGAGAGAGAGAGCATGAGTGGGGGGTAGGGGGTGGGGAGGGGCAGAGGGAGACAGCCCCAAGCAGGCTCCATGTCCAGCGCAGAGCCCAACTTGGGGGCTCAATCTCACGACCCTGAGATCATGACCCCAATTGAAATCAAGAGTTGGAGGCTTAACCAACTGAGCCACCCAGGCACCCCTGGAAGAAAATAATCTGATCCCTATCTTATGCAATTTCAACAGATGGCTTAAATATTTGCAATTAAATGTAAACATAAAATAAAAGTAAAAATCTTAGAAGAAAATATAGGAGGGGATCTAATGTACAACATGGTGATTATAGTTAATATACTTGAAGTTTTCTAGAAGAGTAGATTCTCACCACACACAATGGTGACTATGTGGAGTGATGGATGTATTAATTATCTTGGTGGTGATCATTTCAAAATGTATACATATACTATCATATTATACAGTTTTATTTTTTAAAAGATTTTATTTATTTATTTTGAGAGAGAGAGCGAGAGAGCATGTGCATAAGTGTGGGGGAGGGACGGGGCAGAGGGGAAGAGAGAGTCTCAACCAGTCTCCATAATGAGCGTAGAGCCCGACGTGGGGCTCTATCATACGACCCTGAGATCATGACCTGAGCCCAAATCAAGAGTTGGATGCTTAACTGACTGAGCCACCCAAGCACCCCTTTTCTGTATATATTTTTTAAAAAAGAAAGAAAATGCAGGAGACCATATGTACAACCTAGGTATGAGGTAGACCAAGGCAGCAAATTCAGCTATTAGAAGAGAAAAGTAGGAGACGCCTGGCTGTCTCAGTCTGCAGAGCGTGCAACTCTTGATCTCTGGTTAAGAGTTCAAGTCTCGGGCGCCTGGGTGGCTCAGTTGGTTAAGTGACTGCCTTCGGCTCAGGTCATGATCCTGGAGTCCCTGGATCGAGTCCCGCATCGGGCTCCCTGCTCAGCAGGGAGTCTGCTTCTCCCTCTGACCCTCTCCTCCCTCTCATGCTCTCTGTCTCTCATTCTCTCTCTCTCTCTCTCAAATAAATAAATAAAGAGTTCAAGCCCCATGTTGGGTGTAGAGGCTACTTTAAATAAAAGTAGGAACTACTTGACTAAATGAGGCCTTTTTTTTTTTTAAGAATAATTTATTTATTCATGAGAGACAGAGATAGAGGCAGAGGGAGAAGCAGGCTCCCCACTGAGCAGGGAGCCTGATG
The DNA here is from genome assembly GCF_011800145.1 of Mirounga leonina. Taxonomy (NCBI): domain Eukaryota; kingdom Metazoa; phylum Chordata; class Mammalia; order Carnivora; family Phocidae; genus Mirounga; species Mirounga leonina. The sequence continues at coordinate 64,392,796 of NW_023270447.1, forward strand.
TGAGACTCCACCCCAGGACCCTGGGATCACGACCCGAGCCAAAGGCATACACCCAACTGACTGAGCCACCCAGGCGCCCTAAATGAAGCCTTTTAAATGAATTATAAAACAGGCAAAAAAATTTGGGGGGAAAATGCAATAGAGTGAACAGAGAGTTAACATTTATATATTTTTTTAAAGATTTGTTTATTTGAGAGAAAGAGTGTGTGGGGGGAGGGGCAGAGGGAGAGAGAGAGTGAATCTCCAGCAGACACCTCCCCACCCCCTCCCCTCCGCTAAGCCCGATGTGAGGCTTGACTCCATGACCCTGAGATCATGACCTGAGACAAAATCAAGAGTTGGACGGTTAAGTGATTGAGCCACCCAAGAGTTAACATTTATAACATTATAGGAATTCTTGCAAATGGACAAGAAGAGGGGTAAGAATTGAACAGAAAAATGGACCAAGGCCATGAAGAAGTAATTCACAGAACAAATCTGAATGCACAAGAAGCGTATTAGAGTGCTCAGACTCACCAAAGCCAGGGAAATGCAAATTAAAGTAACAGTAAGATTTCACTTTATACTTAGCAGATTGTGAAAATTAAAAAATTTAGATAATATTTATTGCTGGTGGGATTGCTGAAAAAGAGGCCTTATTATATATTGCTATAAAGTAGTATAGCCTTTTTTTTTTTTAAGTAATCTTTACGCCCAGCGTGGAGCTCAAACTCATGGCCCTGAGATCAAGAGTCACATACTCTACCGACTGAGCCAGCCAGGTGCTCCTGGTATAGCCTTTTTGGAAATCATTTCAGCAACACCTATTAAAAATAAAAACATACCCTTTCATCTACAAATCCCACTTCTGAGTAGACATCCTATAAAAGAAAAGCACTGGATGGGGCGCCTGGGTGGCTCAGTCATTAAGCATCTGCCCTCGGCCCAGGTCATGATCCCAGGGTGCTGGGATCGAGCCCCGCATCGGGCTCCCTGCTCAGTGGGAAGCCTGCTTCTCCCTCTCCCATTCCCCTTGCTTGTGTTCCCTCTCTCGCTGTGTCTCTGTCAAATAAATAAATAAAATCTTTAAAAAAAAAAGAAAGCAAGAAAAGCACTGGACTATATCTACAAGGATGTTTATTGCAGCATTGTTCACAGTGGCCAAACACTGAGATTAGAGAGAATAGTCATCATTCAAGCAGTGACTGAAGAAAATATGGTATATCTAATGCAGCTCTTAAAAAGAATGGATCAGAAGTATGCAAATTTACATGGTGGGATTTTAAAAAGGAAACCCAGATATGGAGAATTTATGTAATTCATCTAAGATCACATAGTTAGTAAGGAGTAGGGCCAGGATTCAAAAAGTCTGGGTCCAGAGTCCATGAACTTAGCCACTGTATTGTGTTATTTCTGAGGGAATGTAAATAGAAAGTTGGTAGAGGATGACAAAAGGGAGAAAAAAGAGATCCAGCGAAATACCATGAATGTCAAAGGAGCATGGAACAAAGGGGGAATAATCATCTGGTAGCAACTGTTTACTCTCCATCCCCCAAGACAGGACAAGACGGGACAACAGAGGCCACCCTTCCTAACTCTCAAGGTGGCATGGGAATGGTGAATTTTCTAAGACCACCAGAAGACACTCTGCTTCCTTGTTAGGGTACACAGCCTGTATTAGCAACAGGTACCACAATGCTTTGGGTCTTCTTGCCATCCCTCTCTGAGCTGACCCTGAGTCTCCTCTCTGCTGGTGTGGCTCTGACCACTGCTGCTGGCTGCCATTCGTAGAGATGGGATGTAGCAGAGGCCTCTCTTCTCTCCTGCAAATAGCAGAATGATGTGGTTAAAACACAAATCTGGGGGGATGGGGAGGGGCACCTGGATGGCTCAGTCGGTTAAGCGGTTAAGCGTCTGCCTTCAGCTCAAGTCATGATCTCAGGGTCTGCCCAGCAGGGAGCCTGCTTCTCCTTTTCCCTCTGTAGCTCCCGCTGCTTGTGCTCTCTCTCCCTTGCTCGCTCTCTCTAATAAATAAAAAATCTTAAAACAAACAAACAAACAAAAACAACACAGATCTGGGGATCAGGCAGATGTGGGTTCAAATCCCAGCTTAGTTATTGACCACTTTGTGTACGTCTAGGCCAGTCACAACCTCTCTGAACCCAGCTTGCTCACCTGTAAAATGAACCTACATCACAGGTCAATTACCTGAATTAACTGAGATAATGCCTCTCAAGTGCTAAGCACATCTCTTCTTAATAAAGTCAGAAAGTTGGGGGCACTTGTATTCAGCTACTTTTACTTTTCAACCCACAACTTTTCTTCCCGTTATTTGCTGTGGGACCCCAACAAAGATGCTGGGCATTGAACCAACTGTTTTGCTTGCATATTCTTTAAAACCGTTTTGAAAAATTGCATGCTCTTGTGCATACGTTTTAGTTGACATTTAAATTTTTTCATTCTGGGGCGCCTGGGTGGCTCAGTCAGTTAAGCATCTGACTTCGGCTCAGGTTGTGATCTCAGGGTCCTGGGATGGAGCCCCATTGCTTGTCCCTATCCCTCTGCCCCTCCCCCTGCTTCTGCTCTCTCTGTCTCTCTCATATAAATAAATAAATAAATAAAATCTTCTAAAAATAAATAAATATTTTTTCATTCTAAGATAAATACTGCAAAGGATAGTATTTCCAGCATATTGCAAATATCAACATTTTAAAATTAAAAACCATTACATAGGGGCGCCTGGGTGGCTCAGTCATTAAGCGTCTGCCTTCGGCTCAGGTCATGATCCCAGGGTCCTGGGATTGAGCCCCGCATCGGGCTCCCTGCTCTGCAGGAAGCCTGCTTCTCCCTCTCCCACTCCCCCTGCTTGTGTTCTCCCTCTCGCTGTGTCTCTCTCTGTCAAATAAATAAAATCTTTAAAAAAAAAAAAAGGGCATCGTCCCCAACAAAACTAACTTCACTTCAGAAGCCACCCAAGCTTCAGCCATCCCCAGGCCACCCCCATTTATGCTAACTGGCTAAAAAGTTGAGGGTTCCCCACTGTGGTTTGAAAATTTGGTAGAATGACTCACATAACTCAGGAAAGTTCTTTTTCTTTTTTTTTTCTTTTATTATGTTATGTTAGTCACCATACATTACATCATTAGTTTTTGACGTAGTGTTCCATGATTCATTGTTTGTGTATAACACCCAGTGCTCCATGCAATACATGCCCTCCTCAATACCCATCACCGGGCTAACCCATCCCCCCACCCCCCTCCTCTCTGAAACCCTCAGTTTGTTTCCCAAAGTCCATAGTCTCTCATGGTTCGACTCAGGAAAGTTCTATACTTAATATTGCAGTTTTATTATAAACAATACAAGTCAGGACCAGCCAAAGAAGAGCCACAGAATTTGGGAGGGCCTCAGATACAGAGCTCCCATGCCCTCTCTACCTGTGAAATCCGGGCATATCACCTCCTGGCACATCAATGTTTGCCTGCCAGGAAGCTCTACCAAGCTTCAGAGTCCAGAGTTTTTACTGAAGCTTCATTATATAAGCATAATTGATTAAATCATGGGGCCATTGGTTGGCCATCAATCATTGGTTGAGCTCAGTGTCCTTTCTTCTTTTGCCTCCCTAGATACATGTGGGTATGTCATTGTGGTTTTGATTTGCATTTGTCTAATGACCAATGATGAATGATGTTGAACATATTTTCACGTGCTTATTGGTCATTTGTATATATTCTTTGGAGAAATACCTATTCAAATTCTTTGCTCAATTTTTGATTGAGCTTTATTTTTTTAAATTATTGAGTTCTAAGAGTTCTTTATATATTCTGGACAAGTCCCTTATCAGACATATGATTTTGCAAATATTTTCCTCCCATCTTGCAAATATTTTCTCTCATTTTGCTTTTTTGGTGGTATTGTGTGCAGCACAAACATTTAAATTTTGAGGTCAGCCCAACTTACCTGTTTTTTCTTTTGTCAGTTGTGCTTTCAATGTCACATCTAGGAAATCATTGCTTAGTCCAAGGTCACAAAGATTTTACTCCTATTTTTCTTCCAGGAGTTTTATAATTTTAGTTCTTATATTTAAGTCTATGATCCATTTTGAGTTCATTTTTGTGTATCATGTGAGCTAGGAGTCCAACTTCATTTTTTTGCATTTGGATATCCAGTTGTGTTTGCACCATTTGTTAAAAATTAGTATCTCTTTGGGCCAGGTGTTGAACAGTTTCAGAGTGCTGGATACAGGCAGAAAGGCTTCCTGCCACATTTCATGATGGTTCTGAATTTTAAAATTTGCTCTGATATGGGAAATGTAAACCATGTTTTCCCTGTCTTGCTGTAGGTAACATAATCAATAGTCTCTTTCTTACATTTTTGATTTCATGAAATAGCTCTAATCAAGTTTTCAGTGTCTCACTTTCAGGGGGAGTGTATTGTCAGGAAGTCTAATAGTCAGGTTAATTAACGGTCACAAACAGCAGACCACTAGAATTCCCATAGATATTAATCAGGGTTGTCAGTTGCAACAATAGAAGCCAAAAGTGGCTAATTTAGGAAGAAAATGAATGTATTAGAAGGATATTACAGGGACGCCTGGGTGGCTCAGTCGGTTAAGCGTCTGCCTTCGGCTCAGGTCATGATCCCAGGGTCCTGGGATCGAGTCCCACATCGGGCTCCCTGCTCCGTGGGGAGCCTGCTTCTCCCTCTGCCTCTGTCTCTCTCTCTCTCTGTCTCTCATGAATAAATAAATAAAATCTTAAAAAAAAAAAGAAGGATATTACATAGATTATAGAAAAGAAGGGAAAACAGGAGAAACAGGCTTGGAAAAGGAACAGAAATCCATTAATCCAGCTAACAAAAAAAAAAAGAAAAAAAAGGCTCGATAACATTGATCATTTCTCTCATCACTGGACATTTGTTGCTTCCAGACTCTTTTTTTAAAACTTAAATTCAGGGGCGCCTGGGTGGCTTAGTCATTAAGCATCTGCTTAATATATTGGGCTCCCTGCTCAGCGGGAATCCTGCTTGTGTTCCCTCTCTCGTTGTCTCTCTCTGTCAAATGAATAAATAAAATCTTTAAAAAATTTTAAATTCAATTTATTAACATGTAATGTATTATTAGTTTGCTTCTAGACTCTTGACACCATTGCTGCAGCCCTTAATAATCTCAAATTGAGTCTTTTTTTTTTTAAGATTTTATTTATTTATTTGAGAGAGAGAGAGAGAATGAGATAGAGAGAGCATGAGAGGGAGGAGGGTCAGAGGGAGAAGCAGACTCCCTGCTGAGCAGGGAGCCCGATGCGGGACTCGATCCAGGGACTCCAGGATCATGACCTGAGCCGAAGGCAGTCGCTTAACCAACTGAGCCACCCAGGCGCCCTACCCTAATTTTTCTGTTAACGAGGCTCCATTTTCTTTTCTTTTCTTTTTTTTTTAAGATTATTTATTTATTTATTTGAGAGAGAGAGAATGAGAGAGAGCAAGCACATGAGAGGGGGGAGGGTCAGAGGGAGAAGCAGACTCCCCGCTGAGCAGGGAGCCCCATGCGGGACTCGATCCAGGGACTCCAGGATCATGACCTGAGCCTAAGGCAGTCGCTTAACCAACTGAGCCACCCAGGCGCCCTCAAATTGAGTCTTTACAAGACTCTAGTGTCCTAGGCATGAGCATCTTATTGGCCAAACCTTGGTTATTGGCCCATGGCCTGGATGATAGGGGATAGGGAAGGCAAATGCTTGTCTTCCTTCAAACTTCTGTAATACAAGTTGGGCTTTTCCCTTCCCCTGAGACCCATAAATGGGACTATTCCTCAAAATAAGAAGGGTGTTCAGACATGAGATGGCTAAAAAAACAATAAGATACATTACAGAAACAAATAATAAAAACAACAGCCAACAGTCATTGAGAGCTACGTATGTACAAATTTTATGTGAGTTAACTCAGTTAACGCTTAAAATAGCCCAACAAGGTATGTCCCATTACTAACCTATGTGGTAGGCTAAATAATACCCCCCAAAGATATCTACTTCCTAATCCCCAGAACCTCTGAATATGGCAAAAGAGTGAATATTACCTGTTGTATAATAATAAAGAACTTGACTGGGGGTGCCTGGCTGGCTCAGACAGTAGAACATGACTCAGGGTTGTGAGTTTGAGACCCATGTTGGACGTAGAACTTACATTTAAAAAAAATTGCCTGGCCTTTGCCTCTATTATGTCAATTGTATCTCAGCAAGCTTAGAAATTTAGAAAAATTATTAACTTATTAATAAAAATTTATTGATAGAAAAATTTATAAATTTTAGAAAAATTTATTAATACATGATAAAATTGTGGGGTGCCTTGGTGGCTCAGTTAGTTAAACGTCTGCCTTTGGCTGGGGTCATGATCTCGGGGTCCTGGAATCGAGCCCCCTGTCAGGCTCCCTGCTCAGCAGGGAGTCTGCTTCTCCCTCTGCCCCTCTCCCCTGCTAAAAAAATACATGATAAAATTGCTATGGAAGATAAATCCAACTTCACCATGAAGGTAGTAGATCTGTGGCCTCCAGCAATTCCAGACTCACACAGTCACATTTTTTTTTCCCCTCCAGAAAGGAAAAGAGCATCTTCCTCCCAATTTTGTTTTGAAGAATCTCAGGGAAAATGCTGGTTAACCTGTCTTGGGTTAGACTCCCATCCTATTTCCCAGGAAGATCACAGGTCTGTGATCAGGAGAGAGGAGTCTAAGGGGAGTCTGAAAACAAGATTCTGCTGCATTAGGGAATATATGCAGAGTCATTTGCAGGAATTGCTTAGAGAATTTTGGGAGAATCCAAAAGGGACTCCAGGAGCTTGAATTTTAAGAGTCTACCACCAAGAAGCAGCAAGTACAGTTAGATCAGGCTTCTTTGTTTACTTTGAGGAGTTTCAGTAGAGACAGGAGATTTAAGGGATTAATTAAGGTGGTAGCTGTAGTCTTAGTAGCTAACAGAACTGTGAGGCAAATTCACACCCAACACTCTGGCCAGTGAAGAACTTGGAAAAATGTAGAAGAAGGTATCCAAAACTATAGAAACTATACACATATATACACACAGGGATAGATAGATGATAGATAGATAGATAGATGGAGATGGATACATAGATATGCAAGCTATTTACATTAGTTACTTTTTGGAAATGGACTTTAGGGAAACTTTCATTTTTTATTGTTTTTATTTTTGTGGCATTTAAATATTTTGCAATATTTTATAAGAAATAAATGAAAGATTTAAAAAAATATTTATTTATTTATTTTAGCGAGAGAATGTATGAGTGGGGTGAGGGGGGGGCGGCAGAGGGAGAGGGAATGGAGCTTGATGTGGGGCTCCATCCCAAGACCCTGAGATCATGACCTGAACTGAAACGGAGAGTTGGATGCTTAACCAACTGAGCCACCCAGGCATCCCCCCAAAGAAGTTTTGTAAAAACAAAGTCTGCAAGTCTGCGTGAAAAAGAAATGGGCTTCTCATTGTTATCAGACTGTCCTTAACTGGTGTTGGGTTCTCCAGGACTCTTCTCTCTCATCAGCTATTAAAAGTAGATTGGAGGGGGGAAGAGCGCAGGGTTTGAAACATGGCGGACGATGTGGACCAGCAACAAACTACCAACACTGTAGAAGAGCCCCTGGATCTCATCAGGCTCAGCCTGGATGAGCGAATTTATGTGAAAATGAGAAGTGACAGAGAGCTTTGAGGCAGATTACATGCTTATGATCAGCATTTAAATAGGATATCGGGAGATGTGGAAGAAACTGTGACTACTATAGAAATTGATGAGGAAACATATGAAGAGATATATAAATCAACAAAACGGAATATTCCAAAGGTTTTTGTCTGGGGAGATGGTGTTGTACTAGTTGGCTCTCCATTAAGAGTTGGTTAAAACAAAGAATTTATCACGTATGGAATATAGGAGCTTTTGTATGATTGCCTCTTTAAATGTAGAAGACATTCAAAAGGGAAACCTGAGTAAATTTTGATATTAAGAAATGACCAAGGATTCTTCCACTCCTGAAATGAGTTGATTTGTGGATAACTCAAAAATTCTTTTTTTTAAAGATTTATTTATTTATTTATTCATGAGAGACAGAGAGAGAGAGAGAAAGGCATAGGGAGAAGCAGGCTCCCTGCTCAGCAGGGAGCCCGACGTGGGACTCGATCCCAGGACCCCGGGATCATGACCTGAGCCGAAGGCAGACGCCCAACCATCTGAGCCACCCAGGTGCGCGATAACTCAAAAATTCTTAAGCTAAAGGGCATTTTAATTTTTTTCCAGCCCTTTCAATAAATGTGATCACCAAGATGCAGGAAAAAAAAAAGTAGATTGGGGGAAAAAGTATGGAAAAAGAAAAGGAAAGCCTTGTGTACTGTGGGTGGGAATGCAAACTGGCGTAGCCACTATAGAGGACAGTATGGAGGTTTGGGGTGCCTGGGTGGCTCAGTCGGTTAAGTGTCTGTCTTTGGCTCAGGTCATGATTCCAGGGTCCTGGGATCAAGTCCTGCAGAGAGCCTACTTCTCCCTCTCCCCCTGCCCCTCCTCCCTGTTTGTGCTCTCTCTCTCATGCTCTTTCTCTCTCAAATAAATAAAATATTAAAAAAAAGAAGACAGTATGGAGGTTCCTCAAAAAATTGAAAATAGAAACACCATACAATCCAGCAATTCCACTACTGGGTATTTACCAAGAAAACAAAAACGCTAATTCAAAAAGATATATGCATCCCTATGTTTATGAAACCATTATTTACAATAGCCAAGATATGGAAGCAACTCAAGTGTCCATCCACAGATGAATGGATAAAGAAGATGGGGTATATATAGATACACTGGAATATTACACAGCTATAAAAAAGGTAATGAAATCTTGCCATTTTTGACAACATGGATGGACCTAGAGGGTATTATGCTAAATAAGATATAAGTCAGACAAAGACAAATACCACATGATTTCACCTATATGTGGAATCTACAAAAGCAAAGCAAATGAACAAACAAAACAAAACAAAACAGAAACAGACTCATAAATACAAAGAAGAAACTGGTGGTTGCCAGAGCAGGGGAAGATGGGAGGTGGGGGGAAATAGGTAAAGGGGATTAAGAGGTACAAACTTCCAACTATGAAATAAATAAATCACAGGGATATGACGTATGACATAGGGAATATAGTCAATAAGATTGTAATAATTTTTTTTAAAGATTTTATTTATTTATTTGACAGAGAGGCACAGCGAGAGAGGGAACACAAGCAGGGGGAGTGGGAGAGGGAGAAGCAGGTTTCCCGCTGAGCAGGGAGCCCGATGTGGGGCTCGATCCCAGGACCCTGAGATCATGACGTGAGCTGAAGGCAGACGCTTAATGACTGAGCCACCCAGGAGCCCCAGATTGTAATAATTTTTTATGGCAACTATACTTATCATGGTAAACATCCCATAATGCGTATAAATGTTGAATCACTATGTTGTGCACCTGAAACTAATATAGTATTATATGTCAAGTATACTTCAATTAAAAAAATGAAATAAGCAAAAAAAAAGTAGACTGGAGAAAAACAGTGTGCATTTTATGCCCCATATATGTAAAACCAAAAGAGAGGGTTATATATACACATTCACACAGATTATCATTGGAATGATAAATAAGAAGCTGATAAAAATCAATGATTCTTGGGAGGAAAAGGGGGGCGGGGTTTGGAGGATAAAGGCAGGTAAGAGATTTGCTTTTCATTGTCTACTGGTGATGATGTTTGAATTTTTTTTTACCATGTGAATGCATTACCTATTAAAATAATTTTTAAAAAAGTAGCATTCAGAGACTGAATAAAAGGGAATGGGTAGTATCTGAGACAGATGGGGTAGATAGCATGCTCAACATCTGCACTAAGCCCCACTATCCAGCTTGCCTACATTGCAGAGGCTGGGAAGTTAAAACCGCACTTCCATGACCTTCTTGGAGCTTGGTCTCTGGATGTGTTTTAAGTTCCCCAGTCAGATACACTCTAGGGGGCTTGAATCTGGAACTGAGTTTCTCTGGGGGAGAAATGAGGCACCATGTGAGGGTTTAGGATGTCATGGTTCTGGAACCAACAGCTCTGACGCTGGCTTCTTTTCTCTCGGATCTTGGCTAAAGGGGTGTGTTCTTGGAGCCAATAGTTGGAACAGTAGCTTCCCAATTTCCTAATTTCCTGATGTGGAAGAAGTAACAATTTTTAAAAAAGATTTTATTTATTTATTTGAGAGAGAGAGAGTGTGTGTGTGAGAGAGAGCACAAGCAGGGGGTAGGGGTAGAAGGAGAAGCAGACTCCCCGCCGAGCAGGGATCCTGAAGCGGGACTCGATCCCGTTACTCCGGGATCATGACCTGAGCTGAAGGCAGATGTTTAAGTGACTGAGCTACCCAGGCGCGCAAAAGTAACAATCCTTTTCAACTTATAGTAACCCTCTTTATCTCTGATAACTTTGTTAACTTAAATTCTATTTTGTGTGATATTAATATAACTATACCAACTTTCTTTTGGTTAGTTTGACCATATTTTTACATGCTTAAAAAAAATCTTTTGGGAGCGCCTGGCTGGCTCAGTCAGTGGAGCATGCGACTCTTGACCTTGGGGTTGTGAGTTCGAGCCCCATGTTGGGTGTAGAGATTACTTAAAAATAAAACCTTTAGGGGCACCTGGTGACTCAGTTGTTAAGCGGCTGCCTTCGGCTTAGGTCATGATCTCAGGGTCCTGGGACCGAGCCCCGCATCGGGCTCCCTGTTCAGCGGGAAGCCTGCTTCTCCCTCTCCCACTCCCCCTGATTGTGTTCCCTCTCTCGCTGTGTCTCTCTCTGTCAAATAAATAAATAAATAAAAATCTTTAAAAACTTAAAAAAATTTTTAAAAATCTTTTTTATACTTTAAACTTATATAATGTTGTATGTCAATTATATTTCAATAATAAAAACTCTCAACCTTTCCTACTTTTCTTAATTTTGGGGTGTGTCTTCTTTAAATAGATTTGTTCATTTAGCCTTAGTTTATTCCTGTTTTCTCCTAGGAATTCCTTAGATATCATCAGCCAAGGTTAGTCATGAATTGAAAAGGATTTTTTTTTTACATTTTATCTAGTGTTTTTAGGTCTGCTGTACTGGGTTTTTTGTGAGTGGTTACTATGTCTTTTTTCATAAACAGAATACCTTTTAAAAAATTCATGTTTCATATATTTTAGACATATAATACTAAATCCCAGAAGGAAAGCTACCTTATTGGGATATTCACATTTGCAGTTTATCAGAATTTATCAGAATTCAGCATTTGGGAAACATACTCCAGGGAATCTGGAAGAATATAATGAGTAACTTTATGCAGCCTAGATTATATTGCTTCCTGTTGAGTGGTCTAACTAACACTCTGGGGCCTTGAACTATTCCATAGACTGCACACCTCTAGGGACTCATCTGTAGTTTTACCACCCACTACCAATCACAATTCAGACAAGAAGCTTGGTGGCCAGAAGCTACAGAGATATGTCCTGACACCTGCTGGTGACTGAGGGAGCCTTCACCTGCTAAAGATGGGAACTGTTGATGCTTCTGAGTTCAAAAGTTCAACAAACAATTGTTTCACACTTTTGTGTCAGACTTTGGTGTCATTGCATGGATACAAAGACGAAACAGAGTGGGTTACTGCTCTTGAAGAATTCATAAACTCAGGGCATGCCCTTTAGTGAGGAAAGAGAAAGACACATATACCGATAATTTAAATACTTTGTGGTAGGTGTTACGATGCATGTGAGATAATAAAAAAATATGTACTGGTCTCTCCTAAGTTCCTGGCACAGAGCTCCTAAAACCCTTGTAAATTCCTAAGTGATAAGAGCACTAGGAGCATCTTTTTTTCTATTGAGGTGGCTCTGGGTGGGCTCCTGGATGGCTCCTAGATGGGGCTGGTCACCAGAAAGACGGAGCCTCGATTTGAAGCTTGGAATTTTCAGCCCTGCCCCTTCCATTTCTATAGAGAGAGGAGGGGTTTAGAAATGGAGTTAGTAATTGATCATGCCTATGTGAGGAAGCCTCCATAAAATCCCGACAGTATGGTGTTCAGAGAGCATCCAGATCCGTGAACCATCCATGAATTGGGGGGGTACACACCCCTTCTGTTTCCATGGGGACAGAGCTCCTGTCCTTGAAACTCTGCCAGACTTCACCCAATGTTATCTTTTCATCTGGCTATTCATTTGTATCCTTTATCATATACTTTAACAAACTGGTAATGGTAAGTATTTCCCTGAGTGAGCCACTCTAGTAAATTAATCAAACCAGAGGAGAGGAAAAACAAAAACAAAAACAACAACAAAAAAACCAGAGGAGAGGGGTATGGGAACCTCTGATTTGTAGCCATGTCAGATAGATGTTGTGGGTAACCCAGGTACTTACTACTGGGCATCTGAAGCGGGGGACAGGCTTGTGGGACTGAGCCCTTAATCTGTGGGATCCGATGCTATCCCCAGGTAGGAGTGTCAGAATTGAGTTAAATTGTAGGACATCCAGATGGTATCTCAGAGAATTGCTTGGTGGGGAAAAACCCTCTACACATGTGACCAGAAGTGTCAGAAGTGAAGTGTTGTATATGAGTAGTAAAGGAGACACACAGGAGGGAAAGACTCCCCCCACCTCACCCCACCCCCGCCCAACAATGCGGTAAGCTCAGAGTGCAGGGAGGTTAGTTTACTCTGCATCTCCACACGAGGAACTCTCTGTAGCTCCCAGATATACTGCTTTTCATTTCAGCTACAGGCAAGAGACAGAGTCTTTCTGGCCCTAATGCAAATTTTTAGGAAAGGGAAATTAATGGCCCCCCCAACCCCAGTTAAATATCCTTCTCTGGTCCTATAACTGTGACCAGTCTTGGTCACAGATGCTGCACTGAGCTGGCAGGATACTTGGCTCTTGTCTTTCTGTAGCACTCAAACCTGAGTCAGCCCTACCACCGTCTTTGCCTGAGCAGTTAAGAGCTGCTGGAGAAAAAGGCCACACAAGCATTTGTAGAAATTTCAAATGGAACATCCAAATGGGACAAGATCCCCTAGGCCTCGTGATGGTGGTTGGGTGGTAAGGGATGGTGCTGGGGGGTGGGGGCGGGTAGCATTGCAAAGACTGATTCGAGGGGGGGTGGGGGCCTGAGTGGCTCAGTTGGTTAAGCATCTGACTTCAGCTCAGGTCATGATCTCAGGGTCCTGGAATCAAGCCTGTGTTGGGCTCCCTGCTCAGCAGGGAGTCTACTTGTCCTCTCCCCACACTCATTCTCTCTCTCTCTCTCATATAAGTAAATAAAATCTTAAAAAAAAAAAAGACTGATTCAATGGCCCCAAAGGGGCATGATCTTGGTGAATTCACCAAGTTCAGGGGAAGGCTCTGAATTTTGCAAACTAGAAGCATGAGCTTCATATCTCAGAACCAAGGGGCACCCAGCTGGCTCAGTCCGTAGAGCATGCAACCTGTGATGTCAAGGTTGTGGGTTTGAGCCCCATGTCAGGGGCTTAAAATTTTAAGATTACTTAAAAATAAAATCTTAAAAAAAGAAAATCTCATGGGCGCCTGGGTGGCTCAGTCGGTTAAGTGTCTGCCTTTGTCTCACGCCATGATCCCAGAGTCCTGGGATCGAGTCCTGCATTGGGCTCCCTGCACAGTAGAGAGTCTTGCTTCTCTCTCCTGCTCATGCTCTCTCTCTCTCAAATAAATACATAAAATCTAAAAAAAAAAAAAAAAAAAAAAAGTCTCAGAACTCAGTTTTTTTTTTTAAAGATTTTATTTATTTATTTGACAGAGAGAGTCACAGCGAGAGAGGGAACACAAGCAGGGGGAGTGGCAGAGGGAGAAGCAGGCTCCCCGCAGAGCAGGGAGCCTGATGTGGGGCTCCATCCCAGGACCCTGGGATCATGACCAGAGCCGGAGGCAGACGCTTAATGACTGAGCCACCCAGGCGCCCCAGAACTGAGATTTTGTAGGTACTGATTCACATTAACAAGGTTCATAAGCAACTGATGTACAAATCCTAAATGAGAATTAATTAATTTACAAAAAGTACTTAAGGGCATATCAACCCTCCCCAGGGCCTAGTGCAGTGGGAATTATTCTCAAAATGCATTGAATTAATAATCAGAAACTGGTAAACCTATTTCACGAGGGGCGAAGGTAGAATCAGTTTGGTAGACAGAACCCAGGGGGCTTGTGACTAAATCTTTGCTGAGGGTCACCAAGTCACTCCAATCTGCTGTCCAGCGCCACATCTGGCTTCCCACCCCAGCACCACCAAAGGCAGAGTGACAGAGACCACCCTGCCGAGATCTTTCCCCAGGGCGCTGAGCGGGGAAGGAAGAAGACTCAGACGTAGGCAGGAAGGTAGGACTTGGAGGAGGAATGGAGTTCAGTGCCGGGGCCACAGAGAAAGGAAGATCAGAGACTGTCCCAGGCTCCCTGGCTCAGACCCAGGCAGGCGGAGGGGAGGACTCATTCATCCTAGGCCAGCCCCGGAGTGAGACCGCAGAGCTGCCTCGCCCGGCCCAGGCCGCGTGTCAAAGCGGGGAGGGGATTTCATCAGGCTCCCTCCCCCTGGGCCGGGCGCCTGGGAACCTGCTGGGACGATTTTAGTTTGGGGAGGGACGGAGGAGTTCCTGGCAGGGCGGGAACTTCAGGGCGACAGAAGCAGCCCCTTGGCCCGGGCAGCCCGGAGCGCGGCGGGCAGCCTGTCCCCGCTGGGACGACGAGGGCCTCGCGAGGTAAGCGGCGGGAGCTGGGACCGGCCGACGGCGGGCCTCCCTGGGGAGGCGGGGGCGGGACTCCGGGTAGAAAAGCCGGAGTCCCGGGGTTCGAGCGGGAAGCAGCCGGCCCTGGGTCGCTCCTGGCATCCTCCCTTCCGGACTAGTCTTCAGGATGGCCGCTTGGGATCCTGCAACATTTTAAAAGTAGCATGTTGAGGGGCGTCTGGCTGGCTCAGTCGAAGGAGCATGGGACTCTTGATCTGGGGGGTCGTGAGTTCGAGCCCTAGGTTGGGTGTAGAGATTACGTAAATAAATAAATAAATAAATAAATAAGCGTTAAAAAAAAAAAAGTAGCAAGCTGAGTCAGGAGTGGGGGGCTGTCTCTGGCTTCTCCCCCAGGGACATGGTGGGGGGACCAGGTAATGCCGTTCTCCTTCCCAGCCCTGCTCAATCACTGGCCTTCTCGCCCTTCATCCCATTTTCCACGATAACCAAAACCCCTCCCCACCTTTGTCCCCCAACTTTCCCCGCCCCCCACTCCCCCCTGCAGCTGAGCCAGTTCCTAGCCCGCCTGGGTTGGCCGACCTCTCCCCTGCCCCTCACTGGAGACCACAGCCAGGGAAGACATTCTCGGCTTCTTCCTGCTAGGCGCCTCCCTCAGGGTTGTTTCCTCCTTCCTGGTACGGGTATCTGAGGGATTTCACTCATTCGTTTATTATTCACTTGTTTATTCCTCACTGTTGGAGCGTAAACCTGCGTTCTGGGGGAGGGGGCACACAATCTCTGCTCTTCCTGGGAATAGGGAAACTGACCTTTATTTCACACACATTTAATAATTATAAGCTGGTGGGCCGTGTGGCCTAGGGTAAGATTATCTTGGAGTTGTCCGGACACTTGGATTCCTATCCCACCTGTCCTGTTTACTTCCTGAGCCCCGGTTTCCTCATCTGTAAAGTGGAGTTGCTGTGAAGATGATGTGAGAGATGCGTGTCATCCTCAATAAACACCACTGCTCTTACTCTTTCCCTTCTTCTTCGGCCCGTCCTGCCGCGCCCCTCCTCCCGCCACCTCCCCCGATCTATAAGACCGCCCCTGGTCTTGAAAGCACTTAGGCAAAAGTGTAAACCCAGAATGGGTAGGGAAGGGAGAGGTGGAGAAGGGAGAGGGAGGCTCGGAAGGGGTGGGGGTGGGGCTGGATAGAGGAAGAGACCTTCCGTGGGTCTGAGGTAAGAACACCCGACCAGGGCTGGGACTCCAGGGGAGGGAGATGAAGTTCCCAGGAGGCTCTCCTGTGGTGTTTCTGAATTTGCACTCACACTGAGCAAGTGATGGGAAGTACCAATTCCTAAAACCAACTCTGCCTGGCCTCAGGCTAAGGGCTTTTAAATGCATTATATCACTGAATCATAACCCTGTTATATTATTATCCCCATTTTACAGATGAGGAAATGGAGATACTAACAGGCTAAGGCTAAGGGATTGCCTAAGGTCACATGGCTAGTAAGCAATGGATCCAGAGTTCAAATGTGAGTCAGACCCTAGACTCCATGCTCTTTGTTCAACTCCTTGCTGTCTTTCCAGTTCCTGTGTATCAGAAAGAACAAAACTTCCTAGACACCAGCTTCTCACTTCTATATATCTCCTGCTCTGGGCTGCTTCATTCCTGTGGGGAGGAGCACACTCCTTCCCGATTCATTAATTCATTCACTTATTCACCCATCATTCATTCAATCAAGAGCTCTGTTGGTCAAGAGGGCAGGGACCATTGTCTGTGTGTTCACAGTTGTGTAACCAGCACCTTGTATGACCCTAATACAGGAATGTTCGATGAATCCTTTGTGAGTAAGTGGGTCCAACAAACATTTTTTGGTGCATTCTGTGGGCTCCCTCATAGGGATTCGTAGATGAATGAAACAGAAGTCCTATCCTCAAGACCCACACAGCCTTGTGGAGGAGATGGCGATAATACAAAGAAGAGATGGTACCCTAGACGGGAGCAGAGGCTGCAGAGGGAACTATGAGGGGCATTTTAATTCCACGATATCTGCCTTGTTCTCTACTGGATCCAGGGCCTAGCCAATGGCAGACTCATGGAAGATGCTTGTAAGGCTTTGCAGAGGAGATGTTTACGACAGTCTTGAAGCGGGTGTTAGAAGTTTACCAGGAGAGGGGCGCCTGGGTGGCTCAGTCAGATTCCGTGTTCAACTCTTGGTTTCTGCTCAGGTCATGATCTGAGGGTTGTGGGATTGAGCCCTCCGTTGGGCTCCATGCTTAGCATGGAGTCTCTGGAGATTCTCTCTCTCTCTCCCTCTCCTCTTGCCCCTCCCCTATTTGCTCTCTCTCTCAAATAAATAAATACAATCTTACCAAAAAAAAGAAAAGAAGTTTGCTAGGAGAACAAATTGGAGAAGGAAGCTATTCTAGTGGAGAGAGATGCTCATGAAAAGGCCTAGTGGAGGGCTGGAGCTGGAATTGCTAGGGGCTCAGTACGGCTGAAGTGTAGAGTGTCTATGGAAGAAGGAAGGATAAATAGGCAGGCCTCAGGCCGTGAGCCTTGTTAAGGAAACTAGATTTTACACCAAGTGTATTGGGTAACCATTGAAGGGATTTAGCAAAACGAGGACACCATCTGACTTATATTTCAGAAGTGTGGCTGATGCATGGGGGTCAGGGAAATGGCACCAAGATCTCTAGGTCTGACAGGGTTCCTCTCTGTCTGAGGAAATGAACCTTCCTCTTTAGGACCTGGGTTAGGACTTCCTTTTTAGGACTTCATAATGGTTCATGAAGGGCCTCCTAACTTGCCTTGTGTCCTGATCTACTGTGCTTTGTCCTCAGCTGTATGCTGGGTGACTGCTAATCTATTCTTCTCTTTTTTTTCAAGTGATTTACATTTGTATAATCTGGAGCAAATTCTGGGGTATCCTGCTTGCTGATTTGTGCTCTATTATATAAAGGAGAGAGATGGAGTTGCGGGGCGGGGGGGCACCAGGAATTATGTTGGGCTCAGAATGTGCCCCGGGAGTTTGTGTTGAATATAGAACTGGGGGTATATGGACGTGGATAGCTTTCAGAGAATCAGTTTCCAGGCCCTCAGATTCCACAGGTATTCCTTCCTGAAAGCAATCTGACTGGATTTTTTTTTTTTTTTTAGATTTTGTTTATTATTATTATTTTTAAGTAGGCCCCACAGCCAGCATGGAGCTCAGTGTGGGACTTGAACTCATGACGCTGAGATCAAGACCTGAGCTGAGGGGTGCCTGGGTGGCGCAGTCATTGGGCGTCTGCCTTCCGCTTGGGTCGTGATCTCAGGGTCCTGGGATGGAGCCCCGCATCGGGCTCCCTGCTCAGCAGGAAGCCTGCTTCTCCCTCTCCCACTCCCCCTGCTTATGTTCCCTCTCTCGTTTTGTCTCTCTCTCTCTGTCAAATAAATAAATAAAATCTTAAAAAAAAAAAAAGACCTGAGCTGAAATCAAGAGTTGGACACTTAAAACCAACTGAGCCACCCAGGCGCCCCCGACTGGATTCTTTTAAGTTCTCCTTGTGAACTCCCTTCCTTCCTTCCTTCCTTCCTTCCTTCCTTCCTTCCTTCCTTCCTTCCTTCCTTCCTTCCGTCCTCACTTGTTCTCTTTCTTTCTTTGTGGGCTTCATTCCCAACGTGCAGCTTGAACTCAAGACCCTGCGGTTAAGAGTTGCATGCTCCACTGCTGAGCCAGCCAGGAGTCCCTAACTCTGCTTTCATTATTTCCCTTCTCTAGCTCTGCTAGATTTGTCCTGAATCTTTCTATGGTGCATTGCTCGGGGCTATAAAAACCAGAAGGACACCTGGAGAATGCTTTGTTCCTGAGAGATCAGATAAGATAAACTGAAGGGGTGGTACCTTACTGCGGACTCTTAGAATTTACTTTTCATTTTATTTTATTATTATTTTTTAAGTAAGCTGTACACCCAGTGTGGGTTTTAGACTCATGACCCTGAGATTTGAGAGCACATACTCTACCAATTCGGCCAGCCAGGCACCCCAGCAACTAGAGGTTTAATAGGCTGCCCAAGGTCACAGAACTATTAAGTGGCAGAATCAGGACTTGAACTCCAGAACCTCCCCTCTAGAATTTGTGCTCTTATCCACTATCCTACTCTACTTTAATTGAAGTGCCTTAGCTCTTTATCTGTGTATTGTAGAATTAATTGGGACCTGAACTGGTTGTCATGGGGATATAGATAAACTCATTTATAGAAATTTTAAAAAATAAAGGTGGATTTTTCTTACAGGCAGAAAATTATTCTGCTTTGGCTAATTGGTTGGACAGTGAGCACTGGCTTTGACAATTGGATTACATGGCAGACATTTTCCAAAAACTGAACAAACTAAATCTGTAATTCCAAGGCTTAGATGAAAACATATCTAAAGCATGTTTCTTTTTTTTTTTTTTAAAGATTTTATTTATTTATTTGACAGAGAGAGACACAGCGAGAGAGGGAATACAAGCAGGGGGAGTGGAAGAGGGAGAAGCAGGCTTCCCGCTGAGCAGGGAGCCCGATGCGGGGCTCGATCCCAGGACCCTGGGATCATGACCTGAGCCGAAGGCAGACGCTTAACGACTGAGCCACCCAGGTGCCCCACTAAAGCATGTTTCTAATAAGACTATGCCAGAAAATTCTGTCTTGGAACCTATTTTAACTTGTGAAAAAGATTTTATTCATTATCATACAATGTGTGTGAGGGTCATAGCTTTTTCAAAATCTAATGGGGATTCGTGAGCAAAACAATGTGAAGACTTCTGGCATATGGCTCATACACATCACTGGCCATGCGTGTCATGCTGGGGATGAGGCTCCTGATCAGGTGAGCTGAAGTGGCTTGTCCACGGGGCAGAAGTGAAGCAAGATCAGGCATTTCTGATGCTATGATTTCTATTACTCCATACTTCCTACCTTCTTCATTTCTTTCTTTTTTTTTTTAAAGCTTTTATTTATTTATTTGAGAGAGAGAGAATGAGAGTGAGAGAGCACATGTGAGGGGGGAGGGTCAGAGGGAGAAGCAGACTCCCTGCTGAGCAGGGAGCCCGATGCGGGACTCGATCCAGGGATTCCAGGATCATGACCTGAGCCGAAGGCAGCCGCTTAACCAACTGAGCCACCCAGGCACCCTACCTTCTTCATTTCTTGATGCTTTATTCAGTAAACATTTACTGAGCACCTACAAATGGAGTAAAAACTACACATTTTCTACTTTTTCTGGAATTTATATTCTAGTAGAAAAGACAGCGAATAAACACATCCGATATTTTTAGATAGTGACAAGTGCTGGGAGCAAATAAGCAAGGGAATGTGCTAGAATATATGCGGTAGGCAGAGGGGTGGGTCAGGGGAGACTTCCTAGGGAGGTGCTCTTTGTTATGAAGGATGTAGCCTTGTGTATATATGTTAGAGTGTGTGGGAGGGGTGGAGGAGAGAGGTTTAGGTCAACGGAACAGCAGGTGCAAAGACCCTGAGGCAGGAGAGAGCTTGGGGTATTCTTGGGATAGGAAGAAGAACTGTGGAAAACAATATGGAGGTTCCTTAAAAAATTAAAAATGAAAATAGCATATGATCCATAAATTCTAATTCTGGGTATTTACTTGAAGAAAACAAAAAACACTAATTCAAATAGATGTATGCACCCCTATGTTTATTGTAGCATTATTTACAATAGCCATGATATGGAAGCAACCTAAGTGTCCATCAGTAGATGAATGGGTAAAGAAGATGTGATATATATATAATGGAATACTACTCTGCCATAAAATAGAATGAAATCTTGCCATTTGTAACAACACGGATGGACCTAGAGGTATTATGCTAAGTGAAATAAATCAGACAGAAAGAGAACTACCATATGATTTCACTTATATGTGGAATCTAAAAAACAAAGCAAATGGATAAACAGATAAACAAAAACAGAAACAGACTCATAAATACAGAGAAGAAACTGATGGTTGCCAGAGGAGAGGGGGCATGAGGGGATAGGCGAAATAAGTGAAGGGGATTGAGGGGTTAAACTTCCACTTATAAAATAAATAAGTCATGGGGATGAAAAGTACAGCGTAGGGAATATAGTCAATAGCACTATAATGATGTCGTATGGTGATAGATGGTAACTACACCTATTGTGGTGAGCATTTTGTAATGTATATAATTGTCAAGTCATGTATTATACACCTGAGGCATAATATTTTATGTCAACTATACTTCAATAAAAAGATACATATATTTGTATATAAAAGAAAGAACAGAGATGTTGCGGGGAGAGTGGTAAAATTCCACAAAGAAGACAGGAGCTAGGTCATGCAGAACCTTACCAGCCCTGGTAAGGATCCTGTATTTATCTCAAAGACAGTGAGAAACCATTGAGAGGTTTTGAGTAGAGAGTTGCTCTACTCTGATTTATGGTTGTGTTTGTTTGCTTTGGAGGGGGGCAGGAGTAGAAACCGAGATGGAGAATATTTCAGGTAGGACACCAGCGGTCTACTCTATGGAGGGATACCAAGATGAACAATGTCAATGGGAGGCAGAATGGTACAGGATGCCATTCTGTTGCTCTGGAATCTGGGCAGAGTCCAGCTGAGCAGTTCTGCTCTGTGTGGTGTTGGTTGGCTGGGGGTCACCGACTTGGCGGTCTTCAGTTGGTGGATGAGCCGGGCTGTAAGGTCTAAGAAGGCTTCACTTAGGGGTGCCTGGGTGGCTCAGTTGGTTGAGCGTCGGACTCTTGGTTTCAGCTCAGGTCATGATCTCAGTGAGGGTCTTTAGAGTGAGCTCTGTGTCTACTTGGAGATTCTCTCCTCTCCCTCTGCCCCTCCCCCTACTCCCACATGCACACATTGTTTCTCTCTCTCAAATAAATAAATCTTAGAAGAAAAAAAAGGCCTTACTTATGCATAGGTCTGGCACCCCTATGGTCTTGCGCATGACCTCTCTCTCCATACGATTAGATTGGGCTTCATCATAACATGGTGGCTTCAGGGTAATCAACCTTTTTTAATTTTTTAATTTTTTTCTTTCCACAACTTCACAACTTTCTTTTTTTTGACTTTCACAAGAATTTTATTTTTTTAATTTAAATTCAATTAATTAACATATCATGTATTATTAGTTTCAGAGGTAGAGGTCAGTAATCATTGGTCTTATATAATACCCAGTGCTCATTACATCACATGCCCTCCAACCTTCTTTTTTAATTATTATTTATTTATATATTTTTAAAGTAAGCTCTACGCCCAATGTGGGGCTTGAACTCATGACCCCAAGATGAAGAGTTGCATGCTCCACTGACTGAGCCAGCCAGGCACCCCAGTAGTCAACCTTCTTATGGTCTTAGGCTTCCAAGAAGAACAAGAGTGGGGCTGCAGATCTCTTAGGGCCTGGCCTTGGGATGTACTACTTCTGCCACATATTACTGGTCAAAACCTGTCACAGGGCTAGCCCAGATTCAAGGGCAGGAGAAACGAACCCCACCTCTTAGTGGGAGGAATGGCAAATAATATACTCCATCTTTAATCTGTCACACGAAGCTTCTGGGAACTGATTAACCATGATCACCCTGATGGTGCTGAGTCACTTATAAATCTAAACTATAGTATACTGTGCTGGGACAATTTATAGATCTTTATTCCTCACCGGATAGGGAGGACCTAGGAATAGGAGGTGTTTTTTTTTGTTTGTTTTTTTCTTACGTTTCCAGAGCCCAACATATAGAAGACGTTCAGGGAATGCTTGTCCAGTGAATGCATACATAATATAAGAATTCATTGCTTATCAAACCACAGTATACATACGAATCCGCTGAAGAGCTGTCAAAAAGGCATGCAGATTCCTGGGCAAGACCTCAGCCCAGACCCTCTGAATCCAGATCTCTAGGGTAGGGGTTTTTAGTCTGGGCTACACATTAAAATATACCAGTATTCAGGCCCTAGCTCCAGAGGCTCTGATGCCATTGGTGGATGAGCTGGGCTCATGAGCCCAGACGTCAATATTTTTTTACAGTCTTCTCAGATCATTTGATGTAGGTGGTCTATGAGAGGTGACTGTCCTCAGTTTGCCCGGGACTGTCCTGATTTTAGCATCCCAAGTCCCACATCTCAAGAAATCCCTAGTCCTGTGCAAACTCTCACAGTTGGTCACTCTCGATGGACCACTATTCAAGAAACATTGTAGAAGAGGCGGTGAAAGCCCTTTTGAAGAATAACTACAAATATCTAATGAGAGCAATGCTTCTGCCTCCTTACTTAGGGGACTGACAGCGTACTATCGAAATGCTGTCAAACAGAGTCAACTCCTCGAATGAAGGCGGAGATGGCTCAGGGTCAGTGTTTTCCTTCAGCTCTGTACTCTGGTAGACTTGGTTAACCTACTTAAATAGGGTGTCCATCTCTGGGAAATCTTCCAGACTATATTCCTTAGTGTACATGAGGCAGCTTTGGAAGCCTGACCACAGTCAGCAAGGATGATGTGTGGAGGATAGTAGGAGACACAAGATGAAGTTCTTGTGTCTCTATGCCTGTGTGTATTGTTATTACTATTATATTGTAATAAGGTACAAAGTTATATGTCCTCTCTTAGGTAGTGCTGGGGGAAGCAGTGTGGATAGTGGAGAGCCCATCTAGCCTCAGAAAAATGGGTTTGGGTCTCAGCTTTGGTGTGACTAGGTAGGTATACGGTCATGGGTGCCTCTTTTGCTTTAGTTGTTCATCTATAGAATGGGCCTAGTAATGACGTCATCCTCATAGGGAGGATCCATTGAAATAGTATAAGTGAAAGTGGCTGGAGCCTGGGAAGGGGGGTAGTGTGATTGTTGTTGAGTGGGGGAGATGCAAAGAAATTATTCTGCTGAGAGGCCTTGCTCAGGACCAAGGCCCTGGCCCCCCCACCCTGAACCACAGCCCCAGTTGTGTGGGATTCCAAGGAAGAAGCTTTTAACATGTCGTGGGCATGCACAGACCTCAGGAAGCAGTGTCTCTACCTTAGTTGCCCTCACAGAGAGTGCAAGTTTGCTTTGTTTTAGGAATAAGAAAAACTTTTGGAAAAGGGGGTTTGTGAAGGCATTTTTTTGTTTTTAAATCGTTCGCTTATTTATTCCAAGTGTATTCTCAGAGATGTAGCAAAAAGAAAACCACCTCAGCCACAAACCCATAATATTGAAAAGCTGGTTCTTAATTTCTGTAGCTAAAAGTACTCTTTCAGTCTATAACCACAGAGATTGCTGCAGGCCTCTGGAACGGGGCATAATGATGGTTTGCAGTGTGATGAAGGAGGCTGTTAATC
Organism: Mirounga leonina; assembly: GCF_011800145.1. NCBI lineage: Eukaryota > Metazoa > Chordata > Mammalia > Carnivora > Phocidae > Mirounga > Mirounga leonina. The sequence continues at coordinate 64,416,822 of NW_023270447.1, forward strand.
TCTGTGGCCCAGAAGCCCAATCCGTGGCCTCTCCAATTACCCAGGTTGCCTAGCAACACCACCAAAAGCCTCCCCACCAGGCCCAGCTGGGCAAAAATTGGGTACACCCAGCACAGCCTGCCGCCCAGCCTCCTGCTCCCAGGCCACATGAAAGCTAGACTCAGCCTTGGCAGGGGCCCGCCTGGTACCAACGAATGGGTGGGGCCAGCTGTTTAAAGAAACAATTCAGATATTTAAAACCTACTCATGTGAATGCAGCTAGGAAAGCTGCACAAACTAATGATCCAAAGTCTCTTCTGCCAAAGAGGAGTTGTCCTAAGGTGGGTGGCCTTGCCTGTGCTCTCCTGGGTGAGGTGAAGGAGGGAAGGTGAGCCTGACTTAGACGTTTGGGTTCTCAGAGAGGCAAGTCCTTTTCCTTTCCTGGGTGCCTGTGTCCATCTTGACTCTCTGTGGCAGCAGTGGGAATGCTGGGGATTCCCAGCCCCAGACTCTGGGCCGATGACCTGCTGCTTCGACAGCCCCCATTCGGAGACTCCTGGGCTCTAGTCCGGGTCTGTTTGGGCAGCTGGAGGAAGAAGCAGGAGATTAGGGAGGAGGGAAGGATGGTGCATAGAAATCACAAGGCAGAGGAACACTCAAGGTCTGTGGAGTGAGACACCCCGGGCTCCTCTCCCAGCCCTCCCCTCACTGGCTACATTATCTTGATCAAGATCCTTTGGAAGCCTGAGTTTCCTTATCTATACAATAGGGATGTTATTATTTTATTTTTTTATTTTCATTTTTTGTTATTATCCTGTTTTATAAGGTGGTTGTGAACATTAATGAAGAGAATGCTCATCAAGTGCTTAGCATAGAATCTGGCATGTAGTAAGTGCTCACTATTTTTTTTAATTTTTTAATTTTAATTTTAATTTTTTTAAATTTATTTGACAGAGAGAGACACAGTGAGAGAGGGAACACAAGCAGGGGGAGTGGGAAAGGGAGAAGCAGGCTTCCCGCTGAGCAGGGAGCCCGATGCAGGGCTCCATCCCAGGACCCTGGGATCATGACCTGAGCCGAAGGCAGACACTTAACCGACTGAGCCACCCAGGCACCCCTATTTTTTTTTAAAGATTTATTTATTTATTTATTTGAGAGAGAGAGAGAGTGAGCGAGAGAAAGAGAGAAGGAGCAGGAGGAGGGGCAGAGGGAGAAGCAGACTCCCCGAAGAGCAGGAAGCCTGATGCGGGACCCTGGGATCATGACCTGAGCCGAAGGCAGCCGCTTAACTGACTGAGCCACCTAGGTGCCCCTAGTAAGTGCTCACAATTATGGCAACTCTTATTATTTCATTTGCTTCTTACAATAATTCTGTAAGATACTGAGGGGAGAAAGGGGATCTATTTTACAGCCGAGGAAACTGAGGCACAGTGAAATTAAGGGGTATACTGGGAGCAGAACTTGGTTCTTCACAGTGCCAAACACAAAGTCAGGTGACAAGCCCTTTCGTAGCCATTACAGAATGGTGGCTTTGCCTGTCTCCTCTGATGGCTCAGTGATGGCAGAATGATAATGGGGTGAGGGGGTAGGGTGTAGAGGAAAAGGGTGGTGGAAAGCACTTTTCAACATAAAGTGATATAAGACTCTTGGTTGATGTGGTCTGGATAGTATTCCCCTCTCCTTCCTTCCAGTATTCTTTTAAATAAACTTCTTTATTTTGGAATAATTTTAGATTTACAGAAAAGTTGCAGAGAATTTGTTTACCCTTTACGCAGATGCTAGTATTTTCTGAAAACACCTCCTGTGTGCCAGGAACTTTCTGGGCAGAAGGAATACAGCAATAGAACTATCTCTGCTCTCCACTGGAAGATCCCAGAGTTTGTGAGAGGAGTGGACCCTGGAGTCCTTAGTTTGTGGTTCTCGAAGGTATTGCTGCCTCCATGTCACTTGTCAGAGATCTGCTAAATCTATTAAGTTAGTGTTTTCAGGAGTGGGGCCCAGGAAGCTGTATAAAAACAAATGTTGAAAAAACAAACGTTCGAGGGGATTCTAAGGCAGAACTTGTTTGGGGAATTCGTGGTCTGGTGCAGCGTGTCCATTTCCCTGTGCAGGTGAGAGAGCACCATGGCTCAGAGCGTGGAAGCCACTGGCCCCAGCTCACACAGCCAGGAAGTGGCAGAGTCTAGACCAGAAAGCAGGTCTCCTGGTTCTATGCTCTCCTTACACTGTGATTCCCTAATGCAGAACAAGAAATGAGTTTAACTTGCAACAGGAACACCCCAGGTAGAGTTTAGAAGAGTTTCTTGGGTATTCAGGCGTTACTAGTTAGGTTCTTGGCTGCAAGGGACAGAAACGGATTCTGGCTGATGACTCCTGTAAATGAGTTTTATTGCAAACACATTGGGTAGGGAAAGAAAAATGATTTCTCGACTCCTGCTCACACTTCTGATGCCAGATATGTGGGTTTTTCACGCCAAGCAATTCTGACACCAACTACCCCCCTGGTTAAGGGCTCAGTGCCCTCTGACTGCTCCCCACTTAAGACTCCAGGTGCAAGTCTGGGCTTCTGATCAACTGGCTATTAATTGGGGTTCCTATGACCCCCTCCTTGGGCTTAATAATTTGCTAGAACAGCTCACGGAACTTAGGAGAGGGCTTTACTTATTATTATTGTTTTTTTATGTAAAGGATACAACTCAAGAACGGCCAAATGGAAGAGATGCATGGGGCAGGGTGGATGGGAAAGGATGCAGAGCTTCCACGCGCTCTCTAGGTGTTTCATTCTCCCAGCGCCTCACTGTGTTTACCAACCTGGAAGCTCTCTGCATCTTCTGTTTAGAGTCTTCATAGAGGTTCCATTACATAGGTGTGATTGGCTATTGACCATTGCTGATTAAAATCAATTTCTTGCCCTTCTTCCCTTGCCGGAGGTGGGGCTGAAAGTTCCAACCCTCTAATCACATGGTTATTTCCTCAGGCAACCAGCCCCCATCCTGTGGGAGTCGCTTCCTTGGAGTGCCAGCTCAGGTCTGGTTCAAAGGGGCTTATATGAATAACAGAAGATGCTCCTCCCACCCCTGTCCCTCAGGAAATTCCAAGGGTTTTAGGAGCTCTGTGCCAGGAACTGGGAGTGAAGACCAAATAGATATATCTTAGTATATCACAGTATCACAGGTAGGTTACAGAATCATTGGAAGGCTGCAGAAACAAGGTTTGGGAAACACGCTGAGACGAAAGGAGTCCAGGTACCTAGATCTACACCAAAACCACGTTGCAGGGCCAGGCAGGTGAAGCAGGCCCCATGGCCGCTGTGTGCTCAGTGCGGCAGCCTGCTTGGAAGATACAGCTGGCCTTGGGTGCCCGATGCCACCCTGTCCCCAACCGCGTGCACGCTGGATATGCTGCTTTATAGTGCACCGCTGTAAAGAACTTAGCCAGACTTCAAGCTCCAGCCTCAAGAATCCTAAGCCAGTGCGGCTGATTGATGAAGCCAAAGTCACGACCTGAGCCTTAGCAGCCTAGGGACCTGGAACCGAGAGGACTGGGGATTTTTACCTTCTGTAGCGGGAAGTGGTCCTTGCTGCCCGCCAGGATTCATGAGATGTAGAATTCCCCAAGAACCCTGACAAACGGCCATTATGTAAGTGTTATCAAAAGAAGACACTGGGAGCCCTTGACATTTGCAGCTTCAACACTTACGGTTTTTGCATTTCATTAGCTACGCCCAAAGGCCCTTTGTAAATGGACGTGAATTGAATGACTTTGCTGGAGCCAGTCATTTCCTAGTGAGTGAGCCAGGCCTGCCATGCCACTTGGACATCTCACGGGATTTCACTCTTCTCTACGAGTTCCAGCCTGTAGGTAACCTGCGTGCAGTGACTAAAATCTTTGTTTCTTGTTGGAGGAGTAGAAAAGCCTCCTAAAAATAAATCACTTGATAGTGCTAGAAATAGAAATGAGAAGAAAGTGAAGAAGCTTGAGAAACTGACTTTTTTTTTTGTGTGGCCACAAATAGAGGTTTCGGATAAACTTGGCATGGAATGCCAAGTTCAGCAGTGCCTAGGATCTCTGATACCAAGCGAGCTACCATGTGTGTCACATAGATAAAAGGAAAAGTGCTTTGGGAAGTTTTTTTTTTTTTAAGATTTTATTTATTTATTTGACAGAGAGAGACAGCGAGAGAGGGAACACAAGCAGGGGTAGTGGGAGAGGGAGAAGCAGGCTTCCCGCGGAGCAGGGAGCCCGATGCAGGGCTCAATCCCAGGACCCTGGGATCATGACCTGAGCTGAAGGCAGACGCTTAATGACTGAGCCACCCACGCGCCCCAGGAAGTTGTTAATGAGTGCTTCAGCCAGTGCAGAAACTGCTCTTCGAGAGAGAGGTTAAACTTTACTTAAAGATGAAGAGGCACAATTAACTAACCGAGGTTCTATTTTCTTTTCTTTGGGACTTTGGGTGCAAAGTGTTGAACATAGTTAATTAATACTCCTCACACAACAGACTTTATAAATAAGTTTACATCTGCATTTATAGAATTATTTAGGGTCTGAAATGCAATCACTTAAAAACTTTACGGTTATAATTTATAACATAATTTTGGGAGACACTATGTGGTATATTAAGGCTCCTGAAACGTCTTTGGAAAAAATCCCTTGCCATTGTCAAGGATCTCCCGTGTAAATCTCCTTATGGAAATCTTTTTTTCTACATTTTTTTTTTTTAAAGCAGAAGAGTGTTCTGGGTAAATGAGCACAGCTCCACCCTTTCCAATCCTTGGCCAACACAATGGCTTCATGATTCATAACCTGAGCAATGCTTATCCCAGATAAAGTCAGGATGTAGGGAAGTTCTGTCCACTTTTCCTCTTAAGAATACTTCCCGGGGCGTCTGGCTGGCTCAGTTGGTAGAGCATGTGACTCTTGATCTCAGGGTCGTGAATTTGAGCACCATGTTGGGTGTGGAGCCTACTTGAAAAAAAAAATAAAAAAGGAAACTTGCCAACCATGAAGGGAAGGTCTTTGGCTTTTGGTTCACAGGGGGAATATCATTTTTTAAAAAAAGATTTTATTTATTTATTTGACAGAGAGAGAGACAGCGAGAGAGGGAACACAAGCAGGGGGAGTGGGAGAGGGAGAGAAGCAGGCTTCCCGCTGAGCAGGGAGCCCGATGCGGGGCTTGATCCCAGGACTCTGGGATCATGACCTGAGCAGAAGGCAGACGCTTAACAACTGAGCCACCTAGGCGCCCCAACATCCTTTTTAACAATCTACCCTCATTGTTCCATACTAGTAGGATGAGAACTTTCCACAGCAGTGCCACCCAGTTTTGATCTGTATGTGTGTGTGCATGTGTGTGTGAGAGAGACAGAGACAGAGAAAGAGGGATGGATTTCAACAAATTGTTGACCTCCGTCCGCTAAAGATAAAAGGTAGGAGGTGAGGCATAACATCAAGCCAACATTAAGGAAAGCCCAAGAAACTCGGATGATCTTTGCTTAGTGGGTAAGAAAGCACAGTCAGTGCAGTAAATAATTCCACTCCATAGATAACACAGTGATGAGAGTGACCAAGTGAATAATTTGATAGCTGAGATGCTTTTATATCTTTTAGACTATATGATGTGTTGTAATCATTGCTGAGTTGTTTTGAGATTCCTGCTTCATTTAATTGGGACTTCAAAAATTCTGGTAATCTGATGTATGCTTCCAGAGACTCTATCCCCACTCTGACCTGTAGAGCCTATGGAGTATCTGGACCACACCCATGCAAGGACAGAATTAATGGTTATAACCTTAGATTAGCCTGGAGAGGAAAACCTTGGACCCAGGAGCAGTGGTGCTGGTGAGCTGATTTCAGCACAGTATAAGGAAGAACTACCTAAGAATTAGAACTGTCAGGGGGAGCCTGGGTGGCTCAGTCGTTAAGCGTCTGCCTTCGGCTCAGGTCATGATCCCGGGGTCCTGGGATCGGGCCCCCGCATCGGGCTCCCTGCTCGGCAGGAAGCCTGCTTCCCCCTCTCCCACTCCCCCTGCTTGTGTTTCCTCTCTCGCTGTGTCTCTCTCTGTCAAATAAATAAATAAAATCTTAAAAAAAAAAAAAGAATTAGAACTTTCAGAAAATACAACAACCCTATTGAAGTATATTCTGGTTCTTTGTAATTTTTCACTACTGTAAGTAGTTCTGCACTGAACATCTTTGAAATACAGCTTTGTGTACTTCTCAAATACATTTGCAGGATAGATTCCTAGGAGTAGGGTGATTCCATTGAAAGGTATATGCTTTTCATATTTTCTGGGTACTGCCCAATTGCCTTCCCAAAAGACTGCACCTATTTCCCACAGCCTCATGAGTATGGATAACCCTTTTCTTTCTTTCTCTTTTTTTTGGATAATCTTTTTCATTGTTTGATCAGGAATGTTTCCAAGATGGTGAACTGTGCTCAGGAATTCAGGTGTGGGAGCAGAAGATAAACAGGAGTGGGAGGGCCAGGGAATGCCGGAGTCTGGAAGCATACCTGTGAGCATTGAGCAGCAGATGTCGGAGAGATACTTAATCAAGGAGGCACACAGACAGGGCTCGAAGTCAGAGTGTGACCATCACTGAGAAGAGAGGTAAAACCAACATGCTGCAGTTACTACCAACATTTTCGTCTGTTGCTAGCGTCTGAAGTAGCTGGAACTACAGGTCAGATCTCTCTGCTGTGTGTGCCAAGGAAGAAAGCAGACCCGCAGTGAGTTTTGGCGAAGCCCAATGGGTCAGATATCTTTGCAGCACAGGAAATCCATTTCTCTAAACTACCTAAAATGCTGGGCTTGACTCTCTAAAATTTCTAGGAAATTTGAAATCTAGAGAAAAAATTTTGAGGAAATGTCATCCTTAGGTTTTTTTTAGCTCCTTTTTTAGCTATAAAGTTGTATTAACAAGGTAGAATTTCATTTCCTCATAAAGTGATCGTGTATGGTATTTGAATTTACAGTAGGACTCATTAATACAATGTTAATCATCCCTAACTGAACTTTTTATTTATTTATTTGAACATTTTATTTTACTTATTTATTTATTTATTTATTTTTTTAAATGGCTCTTTTTTTTTTTAATGGCTCTTTTTTTTTTTTAAGATTTTATTTATTTATTTGAGACAGAGAGAATGAGAGACAGAGAGCATGAGAGGGAGGAGGGTCAGAGGGAGAAGCAGACTCCCCGCTGAGCAGGAAGCCCGATGCGGGACTCGATCCCGGGACTCCAGGATCATGACCTGAGCCGAAGGCAGTCGCCCAACCAACTGAGCCACCCAGGCGCCCTATTTTACTTTTTTAAAAGTAATCTCTACACCCAACATGGGGCTCAAACTGACAACCTTGACATTAATAGTTGCATGCTGTACTGACTGAGCTAACCAGGGGCCCTTGAACTATTATTAATTTTTAAAGATTTTATTCATTTATTTATTTTAGAGAGAGAGAAAGTGCGAGCGGGGGTGGGGGATGGAGGAGCAGAGGAGAAGGAAAAGCAGATTCTTCCCTGAGTGCAGAGCCTGACATGGGGCTCGATCTCTCAACAGTGAGATCATGACCTGAGCCTAAACCAAGAGTTGCACGCTCAACCCACTGAGCCACCCAGGTGCCCCTGAACTTACTTTTAAAATGCTTGAGTATTTGCTGTTAAAAGCTACAGATCTTAAATCCACATTGTTTTGCCAATTATGAGAAGTTGTGAATCTAGAAATAACATCATTCAAGGAAAATTAATGAAGGTCTACAGACTCAGTGTCTGACCCAGGGAGGTTGGGTAAGTGGGAGGGTGGGAGATGTAGGGGAGGGAACTTTCTTCTCAGAAAAGTTGCTGGGGAAAAGTAATATAAAAGGGGATTTCTCTTCTTCCCTAAATTTACTGAATATGATCTATTGTAATGTGGAAATTGCCTAATGAACTATTTTAAAAACAAATTCAATAGGAGTTGATTCCCAGTAACTTGCAGTGTGAAAATAGGCCCTACACTTAGCCCCATCCCTTTTGTCTTTCCATCCTTCCAGCCAACCATCCACACACCCACTCATCCATCTATAGCAAATAATAACTAACAATTATGGAGTGTTTACTATGTGCCAGATACTATTCTAAGTGCTTTACATGCATTGCCTTGAACAATCTTTCCAACAATGCTATAAGGTAAGTTCTATTATTATCCCCACTTTATTTTTATTTTTTTGAATTATCCCCGTTTTAAAATGGAATCTGAGAGTTTCCCAATAAATTATAGAATTACTGTATAGCTCAGCAATTCCACTCCTAGGAACATACCCCAAATAACTGAAAACAGGAATTCAAACAATGCACAGGGGTGTTCATAGCACCTCCATTCATAGTAGTCAAAGATGGAAACAATCTAAATGTCCTTCAACAGACGAATGGATAAACAAAATGTGTTTATAGGGGCACCTGGATGGCACAGTCGGTGAGCATCTGACTCTTGGTTTTGGCTCAGGTCATGATCTCAGGGTCCTGGGATCTAGCCCCATGTGGGGCTCTGTGCTCAGCATGGAATCTGCTTGTCCCTGGCCCTCTGGTCCTCCCCCTGCTCGTACTCTCTCTCTCACTCTCTTGCTCTTTCTCTCCATGTATCTCTGAAGTGAATAAATAAAACGTTTTAAAAAATGGGCTTATATATCTATACAATGCAATATTATTTAGCCATAAAAAGGAATGAAATACTGGGGTGCCTGGCTGGCTCAGTCAGTGGAGCAGGTGACTCTTTTTTTTCTTTTTCAAGTTTTTATGCAATTCCAGTTAGTTAACATACAGTGTAATGTTAGTTTCAGGTGTAGAGTTTAGTGATTCATCACTTACATACAACACTTGGTGCTCATCACAACAAGTGCCGTCCTTAATCCCCATCACCTATTTCACCCATTGCCACCTCCCCCCCAGGATGCTTGATCTCAGGGTAGTGAGTTCAAACCCCATATTTGGGTGTGGCACGTACTTAAAAAAAAAGGAACGAAGTACCGATATAGGGCCACAACCCAGATGAACCTTGAAGACTTACTACTACTGAGAGAAGCCAGACTCAAAAGGCCTCATATTGTATGATTCCATTTTCATGAAATATCCAGAATAAGTAAATCCATAGAGACAGAAAGCAGATTAGTGGTGGCCATGGGCTGGAGGGAGGTGGCCACAGAGAGATTGCTTAATGGGCATGGGGTTTTTGTCTGAGGCAATGAAAAAGTTCCTGAACGAATAGTGGTGATGGTTGCCTAACATTGTACATGTACTTAATGCCACTGAATTGTACACTTTAAAATGGTTTAGGTGGTAAATTTTATGTTATGTGTATTTTACCATATTTTAAAAAAATGTAATTTGAGGCTCAGAGAATTTAAGTGACTTACCTACGTTTACAGCTGACATGTAGTGGAGCTGTGTTCTAATCCCAGTCATCTGGCACCATGGATCATGTTTTTTAAAAAAATTACAGTGAAAAACTTTATTTGGGGTCATTTAGGAAATTTAGATACATTAACCTAAGCTGAAAATATCAGTATTCTAAGATCTCATTGGTGAAGCACATATTGGTGACACAAACACTAGATCTAATCTTCACAATGACTTTGAAAGTTTCGCATCATTTAGTTTGTGTGTGTGTGTGAAATATACAGAACTTAAAATTTACCATTTTAACCATTTTAAAAAAATTTTTTAAGATTTTATTTATTCATCTGAGACACAGAGATACAGAGAGAGAGAGAGCATGAGCAGGGAGAGAGGCAGAGGGAGAAGGAGAAGCAGACTCCCCGCTGAGCAGGGAGCCCGACGCGGGGCTCGATCCCAGGACCCTGAGATCATGACCTGAGCCGAAGGCAGACGCTTAACCATCTGAGCCACCCAGGCGCCCTGCATTTTAACCATTTTTAAGTGTACAGCTCAGTGGTATTAACTACATTACGTTGTTGTGAAACTCTCACTACCATCCATCTCCAGAACTTTTTTGTCTTCCCAAACTGAATCTTTGCACTCATTAAATACACAACTCCCCATTTTCCCCCACTCCCCCCACTCCCTGGCAACCACTATTCTGTTTATGATACCAGGCCCAGAGCCATTCCTGGGGTTGCAGAGAAAAATAAGACAAGGCCATGCCCCCGGTCTGTGTTTTTGTCCTCTAGTGACCTTGCCACTAGCTCTTCTTCACTGAGTCAGAGAAGTCCAGCTGCAAGACAAGAGTTCTGTTGAAGCAGGCCGAAGGGATGCCTGTGCGTGGGGAGCAGGAGAAGGAAGTCAGTGAATGAATTATGGTTGAGATGAAAGATGGAGGAAGAGATTTCAACAGGGAAGTCTGTTGGGAATGTTGAAGATGAGAATTGGGAATATAATCATTGCCTTCTTTTTACTTCAGATAATTCTGAGGAGTTCGTGAGATTTTGCAGTGGAGATATGCTTTGACATGCCAAGGGTGCTCTGCATATGTGCTGTGCATACGTGGTGCTCTCACATCACTCCGGAAGTGGATTTGTTTGAACGGCATAACTCAGGAGATCAGTTTCAATGGGGCATGCAGATGACTAGCTGGTTAGGGTATCGATTCCTCCTTCAAGACATTGGGCCACAAAGTGGAGGGCAGAAATAGTACAGTAGTTGAGATGTTAGGATCAGGTAAAGGTGTCATAGATATGGCTTTATTAGTTTTTTAAAAAATTAAAATAGTAATACATACTTTAAAAAAATCAAATAAGGGTGCCTGGCTGGCTCAGTCGGTAGAGTGTGTCACTTTTTTTTTTTTTTAAAGATATTTTTGGGCGCCTGGGTGGCTCAGTTGGTTAAGCGACTGCCCTCGGCTCAGGTCATGATCCTGGAATCCCGGGATCGAGTCCCGCATCGGGCTCCCTGCTCGGCAGGGAGTCTGCTTTGCCCTATGACCCTACCCCCTCTCATGTGTTCTCTCTCATTCTCTCTCTCTCAAATAAATAAATAAAATAAAATAAAAATCTTAAAAGATATTTTTTTTATTTATTCATTTGAGACAGAGAGATACAGAGAGAGAGCATGAGTAGGGGGAGAGACAGAGGCAGAGGGCGAAGCAGACTCCCTGCTGAGCCGGGAGCCCGACGTGGGGCTTGATCCCAGGACCTGGAGATCACAACCCGAGCTGAAGTCCGTTGCTTAACCATCTGAGCCACCCAGGTGCCCCAGAGTGTGTCACTCTTGATCTTGGGGTTGTAAGTTCAAGATCCTCATCAGATGTAGAGATTACTTAAAAACAAACAAACAAAAAAACCAAATATAAACAGAGGTGGATTTTCTCTGAAGCTAATAAAGCTTAAACTTCAGATCTGTCACTTGCATGGGCTCCTTCAAAGGCTGTGTATCCACTTTTGCAATTTTTATATTTTGTAATATTAATTTTATATTATTTTTCCCAAAGAAAACCCCCCAAATTGTTTACACTTCAGGCTCCACAATAGAGGGCAAAAATCTAGTGAATCCCACCATGCAGATAATGATAATTCTCCACATTTCTTCCTGTATGTGTATCAGTACATTACTTTTTACAAAGATTGGATTTTACTCTATGTACTATTTTGCAACATTATTTTTTTCCCTTCATTTTTGAGCCCCCCCTCCCCCAACTTTGACCACAGAAACATGTGAATGATTTAAGTAGTTTAACCAGGAGTAAAAAATAACAGAACCAGACCAACAGGAGAAGGCTAGAACATGGCAGAGGGCATGGCACGGGGAAAGGAGAGAGTATGTGGATCAGTCCTCACTGTTACAGACATGCTGCCTTGGTGTCTTATGCACCTGCTTGTTGTCCTCTATCACAGTGTAATGATGTAATTATCTGTATGATTTTAATTGACCTCTGTCTCTTCCATTACGTTGTAAACACTTTGGGGTGGATGGTAGCCTGATACATAGGTGTTTCGTAGATATTTACTGAATAAATGCTTGAATAATTGAATGTTGAGGATTGAGTTCAAGGAAATACTTGATGTGGAAATTAGTAGGAACTCTGCCAAGAGCTTCAGATGTCCAAGAGTTGCTGGGAAGATGTGTTTCAGGAAGGGTATTGACCTTGTGCCTGGAGAACCAGTAAGGAATGGCCTTCCTAACTCAAGTGTGCTACAGAATGGGCAATGCTGGTATTTTAGAAAGGACACTGGCAATTTAGAGAAGGTGTAGGTTTGAATCTTTTGAGGGGGGCAGGGTGTGTAGCTCAGTTTTTTATCTATAAATGGGACTACAAATCCCTACCTTCTGGGGTTATTATGGAAGTCCAATGAGTCAATAGATGTGAAAACCCCCAGCTTTGTTCCTGATACACAGCAGATGCCCAGTAAATTATTTTTGATTCTGAATCAGAAATCAGAGACCTATGTTTGGCCTTTGAGTAGAAGCAAGATGAAACTGAGAAGGGAGAGACTGTTTACTCCAGCTGGACAAGACTGGATTCAGTTGTGCAGTGTGCATGGTTTAAGCTCTGAGATGCATCACCTCACGACAAAGCCATCTCTTACACTGATGGTTGACTTGACAGTTAGTGGCAGAGGGGAAGGAAAGGGTATACAAGGCAGTTTCTTATTCCAAGGCTCTAGTCCATCCTTTAGGTGGTGGCAATAGATGAAACCAGAAGTGATCCCTGGGGGTCTTCTCCTTCATTTGGGGAGACCCTAGCATTTTGTCACAATTGTACACAGATGATGAGAGTATGGATATTATGAGTATTTGGGTACCAGATCTTCAATTGCCTTCTATTAATATACAGGAAAGGCCTTGGAAACCAATGGTTATACAGAGAGCCCAGGAAAGAGCCATGACCCAAGGACTATAGGGTTATCTATTTTTCCTTGACATTCATGGCCCTTTCAGGTGGAGGGAGGACCCAGGACAATGGCTGCTGATCGTGATTTGGAGATGGAGGATATGAATCTGAACATGGACAGAGACATGAAAGGAGAGCTGGAAGAAGAGAAGGAAATGAGAGAGGACAGGGGAGGTAAAGATCCCCTCAAGAATAAAAAGGTCCACAGGATTGTCTCAAAATGGATGCTTCCTGAAAAGGTTCGAAGAGCATACCTGGAGAGAGCTAACTGCCTCCCACCCCCTGTGTTCATCATCTCCGTCAGCCTTGCCGAGGTGAGTATGTTGGGTGGTGGGCACTAGAGCAAGTACCACTGGGGAACTGCAGAAAGACTGGGGGGAAGGAGAAGGGGCTTCGATCACATCTAGAGAAGAGACTGGATAACATGTAGGAAGAGAGCTTGGTGGTGGCAAGTTCAGCACACACAGAACTCAACCTCACCCTCTCTGGAGCCCCCTTAGGTCTTTCATATGGTCACAGTCACTTTCAGCCAAGGGTTGAGTTTTTTCAAGCAAGTCCCCTGCCCAGCAGTGACTACGATTTTCAGTGGCTTCATTTAATTTTAGTTGCTGGGGCTGTAGAAACCAAATAATCTTGGGGTCACAAATTGGTTTGATCTCATGAACCGACTTTGATTGATTGGTAAGGTCTTTTTGTGGAGCCAACACAGAAGCTAACCAGAAGAGCTATAGGCTCCCTCCAGATTTCAGTAGGGAAAAAAATGGGATCCCCTATTGATGTCTACTGTGGGCAGCATGTAGTGTGTTTTTAGACTCTGATCTCGTCAGCCCTTTTATTTTTCAGAAAAAGAGTACAAGGCCCAGAGAGGTGGAATGACTTGCCCAAGGTCACATTTAGTGACTGGGCCAGGACTGGGCTTCTCCTAAGCCTCATCGCACCTGCCATGATGTCTCATAAAAGAATTGGCAGGGGATGGGTATGTGTGGGGTGTGACTTCAGGGACATTAGGAAGTCTCTAATGTAATCCTCTTAATTCCCACGGATGTCTCAGTTTTCTTTTTTCTTTTTTTTTTTTTAAAGATTTTATTTATTTGAGACAGAATGAGAGAGAGAGAGAGCACATGAGAGGGGGGAGGGTCAGAGGGAGAAGCAGGCTCCCTGCCGAGCAGGGAGCCCGATGCGGGACTCGATCCAGGGACTCCAGGATCATGACCTGAGCCGAAAGCAGTCGCTTAACCAACTGAGCCACCCAGACGCCCAATGTCTCAGTTTTCTTAACAAGGACTGTATTAGGGTTCTTTAGAAAAATAGAACCAATGGGGTGTGTACATATACAAACACATATTATCTATCTACTATCTTTCTATCATCTATCTACCTATCAGCTATCTATATCTATCCATCCATCCGCCTACCTACACATGCCATCCATCCATCCAGCCACCTACCTACACATGTATATTGAGAGAGAGGTTGATTTTAAGGAACTGGCTCATACCATTATGGAAAATAGGCAAGTTCAAAATCTAGGGTAGGCCAGCAGACTGGAGACCTAGGTGTAAGTGTTACAGTTGGGAGTCCAGAGGCAGTCATACCGGCAGAATTCCCTTTCCCTCAGATGAGGTCAGTCTTTTCTATTAAGGCTTTCAGCTGATATGATGTGACCCCATGTTATGGAGGGTAATCTGCCTTATTCAAAGTCTATTGATTTAAACTTTGATCTTATCTAAAAAATATCTTCACAGAAACATCCAGAATGATGTTTGATCAAATTCTTGGCAAATTCATATAGCCAAGTTGACACATCACATTAACCAGCATAGGGACCTAGCCTCTTACGGCTCAGATAAAGAAAAGGCTAATGTATCAACGTTTCTGGCACACTCTATCATGTTATCCTTCCAGCCTATGGATTGGCGGGCCTACCCATGGTCCAATCAGGTGTGTGAGTGCTTGGCGAGTGTGGGAATTGGGGAATAAGGATAAGGTATAAGATACCAAATATGACTGCTGTAGCCTGTACTGTGGAGAAGGCAGTTTTCTATAGAAGGGTCGTGGAGCGGGTGCTGAGATACCTATTCTCTCACAGAAAGATCCGTTTTTCAAATAAACTTTTGGAATAAACTTTTTATTTTGGATTAATTTTAGCTTTATAGAAAAGTTGCAAAGATAGTACAGAGAGTTCCTGTATACGTCTCACTTAATTTCTCCCATTACTAATACCTTATATTTCCATAGTACATTTGTCAAAACGAAGAAGCTGACACTGGTATACTACTATTAACTAAACTGCGGGCTTCATTTGGAGGTTTTTTTTTTTTAATTTTTTTTAAAGATTTTATTTATTTATTTGACACAGAGAGAGACAGCGAGAGAGGAAACACGAGCAGGGGGAGTGGGAGAGGGAGAAGCAGGCTTCCCGCTGAGCAGGGAGCCCAATGCGGGGCTCGATCCCAGGACCCTGGGATCATGACTTGAACCGAAGGCAGACGCTTAACAACTGAGCCACCCAGGCATCCTCATTTGGAGTTTTTAATATGTATTTCTACCAGCTTTCCCATTAATGTCCTCTTTCTTTCCCTTCTGCCCCTCCAACCCCAAGTATCGCATTCCATTTAGTTTCTGTGGCTCCCCAGTGTCCTCTCATCTGTGACAGTTTCTCAGTCTGTCTTTGTTCTTCATGACTTTGGTAGTCTTGAGGCGTATGGGCCAGGTTTCTGTAGACGATTCCCCAACCTGGGCTTGTCGATGTTTTCCTCATGATTAGATCAGAGTTATGGGTTTTGGGGAGGAACACACAGAGGCGAAGTGCCTTTCTCCTCATGTCACATCGGGGAGTACGGGACATCCACATGACATCCCTGGCGACATGAGCCTCCATCACTTGGTTAAGGTCGTGTTTGCCGGGCTTCTGTGCTGTAGAACTATTATTGTTCCCTTTCCCTATTCTATTTCTTGGAAGCCAGCAGTGACTTAATTTCATATTAACTTGTAAGTAAAAGATGAAATGGTGGGAATGGGAAGAGGAGGGTGGAGGGTATTTAAGGGGGTAGAGAGGTTCAGAAAGAGTCTTCTTTATATTTGGTCTAGGGCTGCTCCTCATCACTGGAGGAAGTGGGATATGACCACAGTTATATGATCAGACATTTAACGGCAAAGACGTTTAACTCCTGTCATCTTCTGAGCACACACTGTGGAGGGGCCCACTTGAGAGCTAATCATTTGAAAGCAAGGTAGTAGTGCCCGTGGGCTTTAATAGGGCCACTCTCTGCAGAAGGTGGTTAACATTCATGTCTGCCCCTCCCTGGCAGTTGGCGGTGTTTATTTACTATGCTGTGTGGAAGCCTCAGAAACAGTGGATCACCCTGGACACAGGCATCCTGGAGAGTCCCTTTATCTACAGTCCTGAGAAGCGGGAGCAAGCCTGGAGGTTTATCTCCTATATGCTGGTCCATGCTGGGTAAGGAATGATACTAAGTTGCTGAGGTCGGAGGTGACTGCAAGTACTCCTAACCCCCAACATTTGGTCGGTGCTTTATTATTGATAAGGCACTTACATGTCAATAATACTCCTGCTGTTTTGTGTCTGAGGTTTCAGGGATGTGGTTACTCGCTCCATATCACTTGGCTAAGTTGCAGAACTAGAACCTCAACCCATTCGTGCTAACTCCAAGTCCAGTGTACTTTATATTGCATTATAACTGCCTGATACTGGTATTTATACAGGGATATTAAATGAGAAGAGACCCCATCATTACTAAACCACACGTATGTTCCCCTAGTTGTTTGATTTTGTTAAAATGTTCCCTTTAGGGTATGAATCAGTCCCTCCCTCCGTACCCCTGCCACACAGTTAAAAAGAATTAATTCATGAACGCTTTGTTGAGTGTATAATACTGTTGTCCATCTGGAATAATACGAGCAACAGGCAATGCAGTGCCTGCCTTTTAGTTATAGCTTCTTACATGCTAATAGTCCTTAATGATCTTGCTCAGAACCCAGGATTCACTATGCCCACTGCAGACAGTGAGCAGCTTGCTGGTGGCCCCGTTCAGATGAGGCCAACTTCATCGGTGTGACCTACCCAACCCTGGACCTTGAAGGATGACTCTGGCCAGGGGCTAACTAGCCATCGATGGCAGGACACAGGGCTCAGAGGCTTGACAAATAAGGACAAAATTGTTCATTGCCCAGTTTCTATGGATACTTTCAGTTTGGTTTTTCATTTAACATGCTCTGAACAAATGTGGTTCCTGCACTCAAGGACTTTAAAATTATAAGGGTGAACAGTCAAATAGTAAGGCAAGGCCATACAGTAGTTACTTAACTTCTTTGTGCCTCGGTTTCCACATCTGTAAAATGGGGTAATAGTACCTACCTCATAAGGTTGCTGTGATTAAATGAGACAGGGGTTATAATGTAATTTTTGCAGTACCGGGACACATAGTAGGCCCTCACAAAGAATCCTCAAGGCTGTGTAGGACAGGCCACATATGGGGTTGTAGAAGTTCAGAATGCTTCGGGTTGAAAGTAGCCAAAAAATCTAATGGGGGCCTGAACAAATGGAGGTTAATTCTTTACCAAATAAGGAGCCCCAAGGTATGTGGTTAGTTCATCAGTTTAAGGAAGCCAAGCCTCTTGGTTCTGTGCTGGCATCTCTGCTCTTCCCTTGACCTTTGTCTTGTGGTTGCAAGTTGGTGGCTGTAGCTGGGCGTTAAAAGCAGGAAGGGGAAGGGTAGGCCCACGTGCTGTTGACACCCATCCCTTCCGTCAGGAAAGCAGCTCTCTTACCAGTCTCCCATCGGCCAGAGCCACGGACATGGCTACCCCTCGCAAAGTCAACATGAGCTCTTCCAGCCTCACTAGAGGACGCAGACAAGCGATAAGGAAATGGATGTGGGATTAGTTACTGTAACATAAAGACGGAAAGATCAGAATGGGGATGGTTTCCCACATGACCTGGATCCAAGCTGGACCTGGAAGGGCAGATAAAATTTGGATGACAAAAGTTAGTATTTCTATTCCGGGTATATGACAGGATCTCATCCTTATGCCATTTCTGCTCTTGCTATTGCACAGCAGAAAGAATGCTGAGGGCGATTCTTTGGGGTTTTTTTGTCCTACTGGTCACTTCGTCCTCCAGCTGTTCCCAAAGGATAGGATGGGATGGCTTCCTTTGGC
The DNA here is from genome assembly GCF_011800145.1 of Mirounga leonina. Taxonomy (NCBI): domain Eukaryota; kingdom Metazoa; phylum Chordata; class Mammalia; order Carnivora; family Phocidae; genus Mirounga; species Mirounga leonina. The sequence goes on from NW_023270447.1 coordinate 64,434,805, forward strand.
TTTGTTCAAATTCACAAAGGGCACATATTTCCAAATACTCTTTATGTCTGATGTCCCTGTAAGACTAGCACAACTGTCCCTGCTAGACTGTTTGCGCTGAATTACATGTTAACTTCTTGTGTGTCTCTGAAGATGACTTGGGCAGTGATGGTTGTGGCTGGGTGTGCACGTGGTGATGAAGGTAAGTAATCTGTTCTGTAGGCTATGCCCAGAGAGCCTCTGCTGGGTATTTGTTAAGTAAATTATAATGCAAAACACAATCCTGAAAGCTAATAGGAAAGCTGCTACATGTTGTGAAAGATCCAACACCTATTTCATTTTTTAACTTTTTGGTTTAATCTGAAATCTCTCAAAAAAAAAAATCTTGTGCAGTGTAGCAACTAAATTAAGGATGACTATAATGTGGGCATGTACCAAAATACATTCAAAGATTCTCCAGAGATGCTTGTGGGGTTTGACAGGCAAAATAATATGACTTTTATTTAAAAATATTTTTACCTCTTTAAAAACTAGAATAAAAACCACCAGCACTTAAATATGTTACATGCCAAACTGTAGGACATGGGAGATATTAACTTTAGCTAGTGTTACTGGGTAAACTTTCTTTTTTATTCTGGTAAATTGTCTTTTCAACTTTTTAAAAAAAATATTTTAATTATTTATTTGACAGAGAGAGCACAAGCAGGGGGAGTGGCAGGCAGAGGGAGAGGGAGAAGCAGGCTCCCTGCTGAGCAAGGAGCCTGACTCAGGGCTTGATCCCAGAACCCTGGGATCATGACCTGAGCCAAAGGCAGACGATTAACTGAGCCACCCAGGCGCCCCTCAACTTTTTAATGTAGAACCGGGGATGGGGTTTCTCTTGCCATCTCTGTTTTATTAAAGAATATCCTAAGATTGCAAGACCCGTTGTTTATTTTTGTTTATTTTTTTTAAAGATTTTATTTATTTATTTGAGAGAGAATGAGAGACAGAGAGCACGAGAGGGAAGAGGGTCAGAGGGAGAAGCAGACCCCCAGTTGAGCAGGGAGCCTGATGTGGGACTCGATCCCGGGACTCCAGGATCATGACCTGAGCCGAAGGCAAGTTGCTTAACCAACTGAGCCCACCCAGGCGCCCGCAAGACCCGTTGTTTAAAAACCTATTGAAATTTGGGGTGCCTGGCTGGCTCAGTCTGTAGCTGGGGCGACTCTTGATCTCGGGGTTAAGACTTCCAGCCCCACGTTGGGTGTGGAGCCTACCATGCGTGAATTAGGATTTTCTCAATACCGTGCAACCGAAACAAAATCAGATGCAGGGGGCTGACATAAAATGCCAATTGTCATCTAAGCCCAATTTCAAGTTTTGTTCCTTAAGCCATCCTCATCACTCTCTGTTTGATGTTGTTAGTCACTGTTATAAAACAGAACTTATAAAATAAATGTATACTTCCAAAATGTCCTTTTATCTGTTTTACATATTGAGGCTCCATGTTGAGATTTTACTTAAAAAAAGTCACCTAAAAAAATTAGAAAATGGAATTTGAACTAGAAACAATACACCAATGCCTGTTCATGTCCCAATGAAATAACTGTGTGGGTTAGTCATAATATTTGACTACTGTGTTTGTCTCCGCAGAGTTCAGCACCTCGTGGGGAATCTCATCATGCAGCTCGTTTTGGGTATTCCCTTGGAAATGGTCCACAAAGGCCTCCGAGTAGGGCTGGTGTACCTGGCAGGAGTAACTGCAGGTTGGTATCCTGAGGGTAACACAGAATCAGTGCCTCTGCACTCTAAGGAGGCAATGCACAAAGCAAAAGTAATAAACATTTAAGTCAAGATTTACTGCAGGGAACCTGATAAGCATTAGAAATAAGTTAATTAGGGGCAGCTGGCTGGCTCCGTCGACTCTTGATCGGGGTCATGAGTTCAAGCCCTACATTGGGTGTAGAAATTACTTAAATAAATAAAGCTTCAAAAAAAAAAACCCAAAAAACTTTAAAAAGTAATTAGAGTTAAAATATTTGAGATAAGATAAGCAGATAGCATATATATTGGGTAGTGACTTAACAGCCAGATTATGAAGGCCCAGTGTGTCAGGCTAGTGATCTTGGGAAGTCACATGAGCAGATTTGCTTTTAAGAAAGACAGCTTGAGGGGCGCCTGGGTGGCTCAGTCATTGAGCGTCTGTCTTCGGCTCAGGTCATGCTCTCGGGGTCCTGGGATTGAGCCCTGCATCGGGCTCCCTGCTCGGCGGGGAACCTGCTTCTCCCTCTCCCACTCCCCCTGCTTGTGTTCCCTCTCTCGCTGTGTCTCTCTCTGTCAAATAAAAAAAAAAAAAAAAAATCTTAAAAAAAAAAAAAAAGCTTGAAGAGAACGAAGAGAAGAGCTATAAGGGCCCAAAGGCTCAGTAGAGACTAGCAACATATGCAGTGATGGCCTGAGGAGAAAATATTAGAATTCCCATCCATCCATTTATTTATTTATTGGAAACATTTTTTATTTTTAAAGATTTTATTTATTTGACAGAGAGAGGCATAGCGAGAGAGGGAACACAAGCAGGGGGAGTGGGAGAGGGAGAAGCAGGCTTCCCGCAGAGCGGGGAGCCCGATGCGGGGCTCGATCCCAGGACCCTGGGATCATGACCTGAGCCGAAGGCAGACGCTTAACGACTGAGCCACCCAGGCACCCCCCTTTTTTTTTTTAAATGAAACTTTTTTACATTGCAGTTGTATGAAGTCAATGCCTAGGGGGTCCCATGTATCCTTTAACCAGTTACCCCCAATGGTAACGGCTTGCAAAATTCTAGTGCAGTATCCTAACCAGGATATCCACCTTGATACTGTCAAGGTGCGAACGAGGATTCCTCACGTTGTATTTTTATAGCCATACCCTCTTCTTTCCCACCCCCCCATACCTTCCTTCGCCCCTGACAACCACTAATCTGTTCTCTATTTCTGTAATTTTCTCAATTCAAGCATGTTGTATAAATGGAATCAAATAGTATATTGCCTTTGGGATTGGCTGTCTTCACATAGCATCATTCCCTGGAAGACCCATGTAGGTTGTTGCATGTATCAATACTTCATTCATTTTAATCGCTGCGTAGTATTCCACGGTATGGATGGGCCACTGTTTGTTTAACCCTTCACTCCCATTTGGGGCTATTACAAATAAAGCTGTTATAAACCTTTGTGTACAGGTTTTTGTGAAAAGAAGTATGGAGTTTTGTGAACAGAAATTTTCATTTCTCTGGGATAAATGCCCAAGCGCACAGTTCTTAGGTTGTATGGTAGTGCCTATTGAGTTTTTTAAGAACCACCCAAAATGTTTTCCAGAATGGCTGTTCCTTTTTACATTCCACCCAGTAGTGTAGAAGTGATTCCGTTTTCCACATCCTCACCAGCATTCGTGTTGTTGCCATTTCTTATTTCAGCTGTGCTCAGAAGTGTGCAGTGATCTCTCATCATGGCCTTCATTTGCTTTACTCAAATGGCTAATGATGGTGGACACCTTTTGATGTGTATAACCTCGTTAGTGAAATGCCTGCTCATGCCTTTGCCCACTTCCTAATTAGATTTCTTTCCTTTTTTTTCCTAATTAGATTTTTTAAAACCATTGAATTCTGAGAGTTCTTTACATATTCTAGATCCCAGTCCTTTACTCAATGTGTAGTTGACAGGTATATTTTTCTCCATGTGTAGCTGTCTTTGCTACACTGTTTTAATAGAGTCTTTAACGGGGAGCAAAAGTTTTTAATTTTGATGAAGTCTGATTTATCATTTTTTCCTTTATGAATCATGCTCTTGGTGATGTCTAAGAACTCTTCACTGAGCCCTAGGTCCTGAAGATTTTCTCTTATGTTGTCTTTTATAGTTTTATGCTTTACATTGGAATATGTGATCTGTTTTGAGTTGGCTCACTGTTGCGTAAGGTATGAGGTTTAGACTGAGGTTCTTTTGGGGTTTTTTTGGAAACCCAGTGACTTCACAACAATCTATTAAAAATTCTGTTTCCTTCATTGAATTTTTTTTTGCACCTTTGTCAAAAATCAGTTAGCTGTACTTGTAAGGCATTATTTCTGGGTTCTCCTGTTTGTTCCACTGACCAATGTGTTACCCTCCACCAATACCATGTCCTCAATACCACTGTAGCTATACTATAAGTCTTGAAATCAGTGAGATTCCTCTCATCTTTTGCGCATTTTAAAGACTATGCATTTTTCTTTTACAAAGAGATGAGTGTCTAATTTGCTGACTTTTTTCTCCCTGTGGTAACAAATGGCTTTCAGTAGGATGCTACTGAACAGATGTTGTTGAAAAAGCAAACGCAAAATATGTTCCTTTGACGACATAATAGCATTTTTCATACAAGGAGAAAAAACATAACTGCTTTTCCAAAGATACTTACGCTCTGAAAGGGCATTTTAAAAACTAATGATTGGACATCGTTCTCTCATTGTGTGATTTTGCTGCTGGGAATGATGCAACAAGTCTTAGAAATTCACACTTAAAATGCGGGAAACAATTTCCTCATCAGTTTGAAGAGTTCTCAGTTAAGAGTTGTAGTGGGTTTTAAACATAGTTTATAACACTTTCTGATTAGTTTGCAAAAACAAATGACTGATGCTAGGAAAGGTGGGAATTAACAGGTAAATTACAACACAATTTTTTTTCATAATTGGAGTACGCAGAGTCAATAATGTAATCCTCCCATTTGAAACTACATGTCATTTTTAAATTTTACATTTTGGGGGGCGCCTGGGTGGCTCAGTCATTAAGCGTCTGCCTTCGGCTCAGGTCATGATCCCAGGGTCCTGGGATCGAGCCCTGCATCGGGCTCCCTGCTCAGCGGGAAGCCTGCTTCTCCCTCTCCCACTCCCCCTGCTGTGTTCCCTCTCTCACTGTGTCTCTGTCAAATAAATAAAATCTTTAAAAAAAAAAAATAAATTTTACATTTTGGCTATGACAGTGAGTAAGAGGAAATTTCTATAGAAAATAACTGAATTTAGAAGTATATATTTGTACTTTGGGGTTATATTTAATGAGGATTTTCAAAAAATAATGCTTATTTTATAAATCTGCTCATTGAAAGATTTTTTAAGTTAAAGACTTTATTTTTTTAGAGCAGTTTTAGGTTCACAGAAAAATGGAGAGGAAGACACAGAGATTCCCCATAACCCCTGCCCCCCCCCATGCACAGTCCCCCTGCTCCCACCCATTTATCGACATCCCCCTGCAGATGGGTATTTGTTACAACTGATGAATCCTCCACTGGCACATCATAATCACCCAAAGTCCATAAAGAAGTTCACTCTTGGCATTGTACATTCTATGGTTTGGGGCAAATGTGTAATGACATGTATCCATCATCAGAGTATCATATGGAGTATTTTCACTGTCCGCAAAATCCTCTGTATTCTACCTATTCATCCTTACCCCCACTCTGACCCCCACCCCCTGATCCTTTCACTGCCTCCATAGTTTTAGCTTTTCCAGAATGTCATATGGTTGGAATCATATAGCATGTAGCCTTTTCAGATTGGCTTCTTTCACTTAGTAACATGCATTTAAATTTCTCCCTTGTCTTTTCATGGTTTGCTAAACATTTTTTGTACCAGGGGCACCTGAGTGGCTCAGTTAAGCTGCTGACTCTTGATTTCCGCTCAGGTCATGATCTTATATATCTTATAAATAAATAAAATCTTAAAAAAAAAATAGGGCCATGCTGCCTCTGATCCTGTGGGGGAGAATCCTTCCTCCCTTCTCCCTAGCTTCTGGTGGTGGCCGTCCGTCCTAGTCATTCCTTGGCTTGCAGGTGCAGCCCTTCGAGCTCTACGTCCATCGTCATGTGGAGTTCTCCTTTCACATTCCCCGTCTCCTCTAATAAGGACATGGTCATATTGGTTGAGGGGCCCACTATACTCCAATATGACCTCATCTTAATTAATCACAGCTGCAACAATCCTATTCCCACATGATATCACATTTTGAGGTACTGGGGGTTGGAACATCGCATCTTTTTGGGGGACACAATCCGACCTTTTGCAGGGCTCAAAATTTTTTAACTGATGATGTTACTAGCCTCCTCGAGCAGTGGGGCCAGAGAGTAGGAAGCCTTTAGGAGATGGACTTGGCAATGCTCAGTGACATAGCTCCCCAGTCGGCTTCCCTCTACTTTTGTGGAACCTGTTTTTCCACCTTCTACTTCCAGTCCTGCACACACCTGTTTTTCCTGCCCTTGGAAGCCCCCGCAGCTTGATTTCGACCTGTGGAATCAGCCCTGCCCCAGTTTCAGAGGAGAGAGAGGAGAGAACGTGATTAACCTGTTCACATCCTCTGCCCATTTTTGCAATAGCTTCCTGGCAGGTGTGTCTCTCTTTGCTATTCTGGTCTTCACACTGCTGCCTGGGTCACCTTCCTCAAGCACAGATTAGATCATCTTATATCCTTCCTAAAACACCGACAGCGCCCAGAAGAAAGTCAAAACATCTAAGATTGCTCATTACCCTCCACTATGTGGCCCCATTGCCTTTCAAAAAAGAAATTATACATAAAGAGGTTAAGGGGAGCTTGATGTAAAATGTTTTTTTATTAACTTTTTTGATGTATGATTGACATACCAAAATCTGTACATAATTAATGTATACGACTTGATGAGTTTGTAGATAAGTATACACCTGTGAAATCTTCACTACAATCTATGTCATAAACATGTCCATCAATTCTAAAAGTTTCCTCTTGCCCGCTTTCTTGCTTTGCTTTTTTTCTAGATTGCTTAATATGTCAAATAACTTTAGTTTCCCCCCCTTTACTCCTGGCAAAGTGTGGTCCATGGATTAGCTGCATTGGTATCACCTGGGAGCTCATTAAAATGCAGAATATTGGGCCCCACACCAGACCCACTAATCAGAATCTGCATTTGAACAAATCCAGAAGTGATTTGTATGCACATTAAAGACAGAAGTGATGGTCTGCAATCCCACCCAGTGTTCCCCAGTCAGACTGATCATCACAATCTCCCGGAGAGCTTGTCATAGCTAAAGCCATCCAGATCCCACCCAGATCTACTGACTCAGAATCTCGGAGGATATGGCCTGGCATCTGTTTTTGTTTTGTTCTGTTTTCTGTTTGGTGAGGGATAATTGACATATAATAAGCTGCACATATTTAAGGTGTATAATATGGTAATTTTGATACGTGTATACACTCATGAGACTATCACCACAATCAAGATAATAAACGTATCCATCGCTCCCCAAAAAGTTTCTTTGTGATCCTTGAGAACTGCTCTCTACTGCCCCTCCCTGTCCTTTCCCTGGCAACTACTGACCATTAGAGATTAATTTGTATTTTCTAGAATTTTATATAAGTGCAATCATAGAGTATGTACTCTATTTTTGTCTGGTTTCTGTCAGTCAGCATAATTATTTTGAGATTTATCCATGTTATTATGTGTATCAATAGTTGACTCCTTTTTATTGCCAAGTGGTATTTCATTGTGGGGATATACCACAAATTGTCCATTCTCCTTGTTGATGGTTTCCAGTTTGGGGCTATTGCAAATGAAGCTTCTATGAACATTTGTGTGTAAGTATTTGTGTAATCAAATGTTTTCAGCTTTCTTGGGTAAATACCTAGGAATGAAATGGCCGGACCCTATCTGAGGGTATGTTTAACTTTTAAGAAAACTGCCAACATTTTAAAATAGCTTTACTGAGATAGAAGTCATATAGTGTACAATTCACTCATTTAAGTATTTAATTCAATGTTTTTTTAAAACTTAATTCACAGGATTATATTCCCATCATCACAATTGAATTTTACAACATTTTTGTCCCCTAAAGAAACCCTGCACCCCTCCTTACTCTTCACCCCATTCTCCCTTCCCCAGCCTTAGGCAACCACTAATCTTCTGTCTCTTTAGATTTGCCCATTCTGGACATTTCATACAAGTGGAATCATATAATATAAGGTCTTTCCTGATTGGTATTTTCACTTAGTGTAATGTTTTCATTGTTCAGTGATGTAGCATATATCAGTGCATCATTCCTTTTTATTAGACAATATTCCATTGTGTGGCTGTATGTTTTCTCTATACATTCACCAATAAATGGACGTTTGGGTTATTTTCAGTTTTCGACTATTATGAATAACACTGATATGAATATTTGTGTAGAATTTTTTTTGTTGATCTCTTGGATATATATCTGTAAGTGGAATTGTTAGGTTATATGGTACAAAGTACAGTTCACCCTTGAACATCGTGGGTGTTAGGGGCACTGATCCCGCTCACACAGTTGAAAATCCACATGTAATGTTTGACTCTCCCAAAACTTAACTACTAATAGCCTACTGTTGACCCAAAGCCTTACCAATAGCATAGTTGATTAATGCATATTTTGTATACATTATTACGTACTGGGTTCTTACAATAAAGTAAGCTAGAGAAAAAAATTGTTAAGAAAACCATAAAGGGGGCATCTGGCTGGCTCCGTCAGAAGAGCATGTGACTCTTGATCTTGGGGTCATGAGTTTGAGCCCCACTTTGGTATGGAGATTACTAAAAAAAAAAAATAAAACTTAAAGAAAATCATAGGGAAGATAAAATACATTTTTGGTACTGTACTGTATTAGTGAAAAAAAATTTACATAAGGGTGGACCTGAGCAATTCAAACCCGTGTTGTTCAAAGGTCAACTGTAGTTCCATTTTATTTTTATTATTTTATTATTTTTTTAAGATTTTATTTATTTATTTGAGATAGAGGGAGAGTGAGAGAGCAGGAGCAGGGGAGCAGAGGGAGAGGGAGAAGTAGGCTCCCTAGTGAGCAGGGAGCCCAAAGCGGGGCTTGATCCCAGGACTCTGGTACCATGACCCGAGCCGAAGGCAGACACTCAACCATCTGAGCCACCCAGGCACCCCTGTAGTTCCATTTTACACCTTCATGAGGAGTTCCAGCTCCTTCACATTCTCAACAACACTTGCTGTCATCAGTCTTTAATTTTAGCTAGTCTATTTGGTGTATTATGTTATCTCACTGGGACTTATTTATTTATTTAATTTATATTTAAAAAATAAATTTTGGGGGCACCTGGGTGGCTCAGTTGGTTAAGTGAATGACTCTTGATCTCAGCTTAGGTCTTGATCTCAGGGTCATGAGTTCAAGTCCCATGTTGGGCTCCATGCTGGGTGTGGAGACTATATAAAAAATTAAAAAATAAAAATAAGTATTTTATTTTTAAGTAATCTCTACACCCAACACAGGGCTCAAACTCACAACCTGGAGATCCAAAGTTGCATGCTCCACTGACTGAGTCAGCCAGGTGCCCCTCTCACTGGGTTTTAATTTGCATTTCCTGACAATTAATGCTGGTGAATATCTTTTCATATGCTTGTTTGCTATCCACATATCTTCTTTGGTAAAGTATCTGCTTAAATCTTGCCCATTTAAAAATTGGATTATATTCTTTGTTATAATATAATAATGTATATTCTGATTATAAGTCCTTTATCAGATATATGACTTGCAAATATTTTCTCCTAGTCTGTTGCTTGTCTTTTCATGCTCTTAATAGTATCTTTTGAAGAAGAGGAGATTTAAAGTTTTGATAAAGTATAATTTATACTTGTAAATTTTAGGAACTGTGCTTTCAGTGTCAGCTCTTGCACATTTGTATGGGGGGTCAGATTTATCTCCATATTTCATATTTTTGATGTGCTGTAAATGGTACTATTTAAAAATTTTCTATTTCCAATTCTTCATTGCTGTGACATGGAAATAAAGTTGATTTTTTTGTACATTGACTGTCTATCCTCCAACTTAATTAACTTATTATTTTTAGTAGTTAAACAGTTATCTGCTTATTCCTATCTTCTGTTGGAATTTAATAAGGCAAAATCTTGTGGGCTTGCCCATGTTATCACCACTTCCAGTGTCCTCCATTACTTTGTATAATTCCATATTTTCATCTGATATTTTTTCCTTCTGCCTGAGAATTTCCTTTAACATTTTTTAATTAAAGATTTTATTTATTTATTTTAGAGACAGAGAGAGCATAAGCAAGCGAGGGAGGGGTAGAGGGAGAGAGAGAATCTTGAAGCAGCCTCCCCGTTGAGCATGGAGTCCGGTGTGGGGCTCAATCCCAG